>NT_165972.1:2613909-2727300 GCF_000149615.1 Aspergillus terreus NIH2624
CCCTCATCCCGTTCGATCACCGTGTCGCCCTTCTTGCCCTTCACGGTGACAGGGACGATCTCGTCGGCGAACTTATTCTCCTTCCAGGCTGCCTGAGCGCGCTGGTAGGATTGAATGGCGTACTGGTCTTGATCCTCACGAGAGATTTCGTACTTTTTCGCCGTCTGCTCGGCACAGATTCCCATGTGAAACTGATTGTACACATCCCACAGGCCATCCTTGATGAGACCATCCTCAAGCTTAATGTCTCCAAAGGGGGGCAGGTGGCTGGAACGGGCCATGTAGTAGGGGACGCGGGACATGTTCTCCATTCCTCCGGCAACTTGAGCTTCGGCAAGACCCAGCTGGATGTTCTGGGCAGCAAGCGCCACAGCCTTGAGACCGGATGCGCAGACCTTGTTGACGGTCATGGACTCCACAGTAGGGGCAAGGCCGGCGAAGATGGAGGCCTGACGAGCGGGCGCCTGGCCCACGGAGCCTTGCAGTACATTACCCATGTAGACATCCGTGATCTTCTCCACAGGCACCCCAGACTTGCCCACGGCGGACTTGATGGCCGCTGCACCTAGCTCGGGAGCGGAGACGGAGGCGAACGAACCATTGAACTGCGAGGAATCGATTAGTCCCATAGAGCCTCCTTCCAGATAGGCTGAAGATTATACCTTAGCTGTTGGCGTCCGGGAAGCGCTGAGAATGTATGCTTCCTGGATTTCCTTGGAAAGAGGACGCGCCACACTGAAGTTCCTCTGCCACTGACGTGATGCGGGGGAAAGGGCAGCTCGCTTGGTGAGGAGACGAGCTCCCAGCATGGATGATGTTTGGATCGCCATGATATGTGGGTGAATGGAGAAGGGAGTCTGTAAAGAACAGGAAGAAGATGAACAGCTGGATGACAGGGAGAAGAGAAGAGAGGAATGAAGCGACTTGTTTGTTCTCCGCAGAGCATCCCGCCTCTAACCGCCCATCCGCAGTGCATCCACCCGCTTGGACCGAGGCATTTTGGCAGAGCTTAGTCATGTCTGTCTCACGTGAGAGTGGCAATGCGGCTAGTCTCAATCAAGAGGGTTCCCCCATCAGGAAGATTCTCCCGGGGGTATGCTCCGATGGCAACGGACTCAATTCCATCATCAGTCACCACTCGGGCTTGATTGTTTGAACCTGCTCCCTCATTTCATCCGCTCCCTCTCCTCCAGGGTGTCTCTTCTTCTCGCCCACTCTCTCATCCTCCCTTTATCTCCCAAACTTGCCCAAAATCACCTACTCCCGTGAAGCCTTCCATTCCCATCGACTTGTTTGTCTGCCTTATCCGAAACAGCTATCTACCCCGCCGCCATGTCGACCTCTGCCCGCCGTCGTCTGATGCGTGACTTCAAGGTATGAAGCTTTAGTCAGTTGATGGCTTTCCCCGTAGTTTTCATCCTGTCT
This sequence comes from Aspergillus terreus NIH2624, assembly GCF_000149615.1. Lineage (NCBI taxonomy): Eukaryota > Fungi > Ascomycota > Eurotiomycetes > Eurotiales > Aspergillaceae > Aspergillus > Aspergillus terreus. Next base: position 2,615,335 of record NT_165972.1, read on the forward strand.
TTTTTTCTCTTTTATAAGAACTGGGTTTCATCGGCAAGCCATATGAAATGCTCATGAACTAATGTTGGTTATCACAGCGCATGCAGACCGATCCGCCCGCAGGTGTCTCTGCATCCCCCGTTGCCGACAATGTTATGACCTGGTAAGGACCACTGCTATTGCATCTCTCTGTACGTTACCATCGATTCTGTGCTAACAACTCGGCTTTCCAGGAATGCCGTCATCATCGGTCCCGCCGACACCCCATTCGAGGACGGTACTTTCCGTCTCGTCATGCACTTCGAAGAACAATATCCCAACAAACCCCCTGGCGTCAAATTCATCAGCCAGATGTTCCATCCCAATGTTTACGGCACTGGTGAACTTTGTCTCGATATTCTGCAGAACCGGTGGAGTCCGACCTACGATGTGGCGGCCATTCTCACCAGTATACAGAGGTCAGTTTGGTTTAATTTGATCAGACCCTATAGATGGTAGAAGCTATTCTAACATGGATTTTGTCGTCTAGTTTGCTGAATGACCCCAACACCTCCTCCCCGGCGAACGTCGAAGCATCGAACCTGTACAAAGACAACCGAAAGGAATATATCAAACGTGTGCGTGAGACAGTCGAGAAAAGCTGGGAAGACTAGGGATGATTTCTGCTCTCATCATGTCGGTCTCATTTTCCTCTTCTTTCCTGGTTGCGCTTGTGGATTGCACGGTCCTGCCGGATAAGCGGTTATGGCTGGTCGATGACCCTCCCCGGATGAGATCTCTTCACTGATGCTTCTAGGGGAGGCCTCTCATTCTCACGCCGTTTTTATGTCATGCACAGCGCGGGGTTTAGGCGCCTGGTAAATATCTTGTTCCTTTCGGTGCTTGTTGATGATTGCATTACTCTTTTATCCCTTACGTGTTATAGGTTTGCAGATGCATCAATATTTCTTGAAATCAATGCCATTTCAAAGTAGCAGGAAAAAGAACAAGAAATGTAAAGTAAACGAGGACTTTTCAATAACGACCACACTTTAAGATCGTCGGAGTCCTGCAATTTACAGTGAGGACCGGCGGTTTCAATAATGCTTCAATACTGTATGTACCGATGTATGTAACGAATCCCACCGTCGAGCTCCACCACCCCATCATTCCCTGTCCTTGACTTCTTCCTCTCCTTTCCCTCCTCACCACCTCCTTCTCCTCCCTGTGGGCAACCGGACTTCATATCCTCCTCTCTTCTTCCCCTGCCTCCTTCTTCGGGACTGTCGGTTCCATTTTCGCCTTCCTCCCTCGTCCGGTTGTGTCATCGTATCGCACGTGGACCCCTGACCCAAACAGTGATCGATCGATTCGGCATATCATCAACATTCTCTCGCATTCTTCTTCGGCGCGGCGCACCACACTTCCCTTCCCCTCCTCGCGGGGTCCCTTTTTCCTTATCGTTTTGTCTTTCTTCAGCCGGTGACGACAGCGCCTTCACCCTCCCGGGCCCAACGAAATTATGGCGTGAGTTCAGACTCGAGTCCCTGCTAGCGACCAAAGACTGATCATCGATTTCGAGCATGACAGGTCATCTGGCCCTGGTGCCTCCAACACCATCAAGGGTATGCAACTTGAATCGAGCCCCTCCCCCGCCACCGATTCAGCACGACCGTCCGACTAACAACGCTCTCCCCCGCAGTGGTTGCGAGATTTCGACCGCAGAATAAAGTCGAGCTGGCCTCTGGAGGAGAACCTATTGTCGAGTTTGAAAACGAACAGTCATGTCTGATCAACGTGAGTCTTTTCTCATCACCTCCGCCTCCGTCTATCGATGTGCCGTGTCTCCATGGTCGTCGCAGGGTACTAAGCCGACGCACAGTCCAGGGAAGGCTCCGGAGCTTTCACTTTCGATCGGGTGTTCCCCATGGACTCCAAGCAAACCGATATCTTCGATTTCTCGATCCGACCCACAGTTGACGACATCTTGAACGGGTATAACGGAACCGTGTTCGCCTACGGTCAAACCGGCGCGGGAAAGTCCTATACTATGATGGGTTCGGATATCGACGACGACATGGGGAAGGGTATCATCCCGCGTATTGTCGAACAGATTTTCGCCAGCATTCTCACGAGCCCGAGTAATATCGAATACACCGTTCGCGTCAGCTACATGGAAATCTACATGGAGCGCATCCGCGATCTCCTCGTGCCCCAAAACGACAATCTCCCCGTCCACGAGGAAAAGTCCCGCGGTGTTTACGTCAAGGGTCTGCTAGAGGTCTACGTGTCGAGTGTCCAGGAAGTTTATGAAGTGATGCGCCGGGGTGGCAACGCGAGAGCGGTGGCAGCGACCAACATGAACCAAGAGTCCTCTCGATCCCATTCCATCTTCGTCATTACCGTTACGCAGAAGAATCTGGAGACAGGCTCAGCCAAGAGTGGCCAACTCTTTTTGGTTGATTTGGCTGGTAGTGAAAAAGTTGGCAAGACTGGTGCGAGCGGCCAGACCCTAGAGGAGGCCAAAAAGATCAACAAGAGTTTGAGTGCCTTGGGCATGGTCATTAACGCATTAACTGACGGCAAATCGACACACATTCCCTACCGTGACTCGAAACTTACTCGAATCCTGCAGGAGAGTCTGGGAGGTAACTCCCGTACCACCCTCATTATCAACTGCTCACCCAGTAGCTACAACGACGCGGAAACAATCTCGACCCTGCGTTTCGGCGTGCGGGCCAAGGCGATCAAGAACAAGGCGAAGGTCAATGCTGAGTTGAGTCCGGCCGAATTGAAGCAGCTGCTGCGCAAGGCCCAGAGCCAGGTCACCAGTTTCGAAAACTACGTGTCGGCTCTGGAGACGGAAGTTCAGTCATGGCGAAGTGGTGAAAGTGTACCCAAAGACCGGTGGACTCCTGCGCGTGGCAACGAAGTCGTCTCCTCGACGAAGGCAGAGGCTCGCGCGCCACGTCCCGGTACCCCGTCACGGTTACAAGAGACCGCTAGGTCGGAAACGCCCCGTCCTGATTCCAGGATCGGCGATCGTTCCAGCACACCCAGTCTGGTCCTAGAGAAGGATGAGAGAGAGGAGTTCCTTCGGCGTGAGAACGAGCTCCACGACCAGATTGCCGAGAAGGAATCTCATATTGCCAATGTGGAGAGAAGCCTGCGCGAGGCGCGTGAGGAACTGAAGACGATGAAGGAGAACTCAGCGCGGTCGGGCAAGGACAACGACAAGCTCAACGCCGAGGTCAATGAACTGCGCATGAACCTGGAGAAGGTGTCGTATGAGAGCAAGGAGGCCTCGATCACGATGGACAGCCTCCGCGAGGCCAACGCCGAGTTGACTGCGGAATTGGACGATGTCAAGCAGCAGCTCCTTGACGTGCGAATGAAAGCCAAGGAGACCACCGCTGCTCTCGATGAGAAAGAGAAGAAGAAGGCCGAGAAGATGGCGAAGATGATGGCTGGATTTGACCTGGGCGGAGACGTATTCTCCGATAATGAACGCAAGCTCCAGGCCCTCATTCAGCGCGTGGACTCCCTGCATAAGATCAGCGAAGCTGGCGAGACCATCGCTCCCGATGACCTTCAGGAGCTACGCGCCAGCCTGATGGAGACCCAAGGCTTCATCCGACAGGCAGAACTCACGATGAATGATCGGGGCGAACTGAGCGAGCTGCAGGACAGCCGTCGAGTTGAACTAGAGCAGAAGCTGGCGAATCTCGAGCAGGACTATGAGAAACTTCTGGAACGGAACTTGGGCGAGGACGATGTGGAAGAGATCCGGGAGCGACTAGAGAAGGTCTATGTTACACGCAAGGAGGCAGAGATGCAGGCCGCCAACGAACTGCGCGAGGAGATCTCCCGCAAGGACGAGGAGTTGACAAAGCTCCGGCAATCGCTCGCCGACTCTCAGTCGCGCGTGTCCACGAACGGGGCTGCGGGCAAGAACCTCCAGCAGCAGATCGCGGAATTCGACGCGATGAAGAAGTCGCTGATGCGCGACCTCCAGAACCGCTGCGAGCGCGTGGTGGAGCTGGAAATCTCGCTGGACGATGCGCGGGAGCAGTACAACAACGTGCTTCGGTCGTCGAACAACCGGGCCCAGCAGAAGAAAATGGCCTTCCTGGAACGCAACTTGGAGCAACTGACGCATGTGCAACGACAGCTGGTAGAACAGAACAGCAGCCTGAAGAAAGAGGTAGCCATTGCCGAGCGGAAGCTCATCGCGAGGAATGAGCGCATTGCCAGCTTGGAGAGCCTGCTCCAGGAGAGCCAGGAGAAGCTCACCCAAGCGAATCACCGGTATGTATCCTTCCTGATGACAGATCTCGCTCCCCCTAGGCCAGACCTCGAGCTAACAGCCTTCTCACAGATTTGAAGCTCAACTCACTGCGGTCAAAGAGCGACTGGAAGCTGCGAAACAAGGGTCGACGAGGGGTCTTCCAAGTATGGATGGCAGCGGCGGTTTCAGTTTTGGCGGCTCGAGAATTGCGAAGCCGCTCCGTGGCGGTGGTGGAGGGACAGACGGTAGTAGCCAGCCGCAGGAGACGGGCAAGCAACGTTCGAGCTGGTTTTTTGATCGACGATGATCCACGATTTCTCTTCTGTTGTCTGTTTTATCCCTTTATCGAAGATATCTGATGTACAGTTTCTCTTCTGTTGACATGTCTGGACGATTGCTTCCCGGGCTCTTTTCTTCTGTCTCATGCGGTCATGCATGCACCGAGCATGTCCGTCATGTCCATTGGAAATGAAGTTGATATTCTAGTGTTTATGATCAGTCTGTTGTCTCTCTTTTCTTCTCCCTATGCGTTCTTGTTTTCCACCGGTCGTCTCTGTGGTCGTCTGGGCTGGTACGGTTAGACGGATAGCTACTAGACGGGCTCATCGATACCCATGTACATACAGGTAGATCGGGGAGTTAATGCTCATGGATATAGATTCTACCTAGACCGTGCCTATATTTACAGTGGGTAAGTAAGTAGACCCAGTATATCGTGCCAAGCAGACGGTCTGGACCCGCGGCTCTGGTTGCCACGCCTGGGATAATCTTCTTAGTAACCTCCCTCCCACATGGTCTCTGCTTCTGGCGTCTTCCACCGTTTCAACTTCTTTCTTCTCCCCCGTCCCTCTGCTCTGCTTTGTTCCATCCTCCGGTTCTCTTCCTCGTATTCGGTCTTACTTATCATCTTCCTCTTTCCTTGCCTCCCTATCTGCGACTCCGTCCTAATCCATCTCACCGCCGCCACATCCCGCCTCTCGTTTACCCCGCGCCTTCCGCCCTCTCCGTCCGTATCCATTGCGGCGCATAATCCGTCTGCTTGGCTCGTGGATCCCGACTTGTCTCTGTGTCTAGATTCCGTCGTTGACCTCTCGGGAGTGTCTCGTATTTAACGTCATCTGGTTGGGATCATGGGCAAGTCGTAAGTGCGGCGCCTCCCTATTCCTCCGCATTCCTTTCAGACCGGATCGAGTGGGCCTCATAAACACCGCGAAGTTGCAAGTTCAAGGAGACAAATAATCAGGAGACGAAGCGATCACATCAAGATGAGATGACCGAGATGACACGGGTCTGAGACAACCCCACGAGGCGAATCGACTCCAGGAGCCAGATCGAGTCCATCGCGGGGTTAGGGGCTTCGCCCGCGCCCTCCAAATCCCGCTTGTCGCTGACGTCGCCCTCTTCGAATTTCCTTCCCGTCGTTGTTGTTCCCTCTCACGTCTTTAAAACTATTATTTAAAGTCCTCAGGCTAATGAACATGCGCTTGCAGTCAGTCAAAGCTTTCCCCCTCCCAGCTCGATGAGCTGCAGAAGGCGACCCACTTCGATAAAAAGGAGCTGCAGCAATGGTACAAAGGTACGAACAAGCTGTGAGGTTAAGTGTGACGGAACAAACGACAGAACCCTGTCACTGACATCGCGCGACCCCCAGGTTTTCTCAAGGACTGCCCCTCGGGCACCCTGACCAAGGAGGAATTCCAGAAAATCTATCGCCAATTCTTCCCCTTCGGCGACCCGTCATCCTTTGCAAACTACGTCTTTCGGGTGTTTGATTCAGACAATAGCGGCATGATCGATTTTAAAGAGTTCATCTGTGCGCTGTCGGTAACATCGCGCGGGAAGATGGAGGACAAGCTAGACTGGGCCTTCCAGCTGTACGACATTGACGGGGATGGCAAGATCACCTACGAGGAGATGCTCGCCATCGTCGAGGCGATCTACAAGATGGTACGTACTCCTCGCCTTCTTCCTGACGACTTCAATACTAATGAATCAGGTCGGCTCGATGGTGAAACTGCCCGAGGACGAGGACACCCCCGAGAAACGGGTCCGGAAAATCTTCCGCATGATGGACAAGGATGAGAATGGCAGTCTAGACATGGAAGAATTCAAGGAGGGTAGCAAGCGAGACGAGACGATTGTCAGCGCATTGTCCTTGTACGATGGCTTGGTATAGTCGGCTGCGAGGACCGTCTGTGTTTTGTTTCTATGATGCCCTCAGACTCTTCCTCTTGACGAATTTCACGCGACTGAAAGTTTCCTTACTTCCCCCACTTCTGCGTGCGACTCTTTGCATTGCCTTTCCGGTGCCTACCTACTTTGTCGTCTCATTCTTTGTACGTCTTCTGTTTCTTGGGTCTTTGTACCTCTAGGATTCCCCCTACCACTCGGCGACCAGCCATCTGCCCGAACGGGGCAGGTTGATCCATGTACTGGGCGGTGATTTCTGTTTGCCTGATTCTCTCTTACTCGTTTTTGGACTTTGATTTCATCTTGACCCAAAGAACACCGACAGTCTCTCCTCTGAGTTGTCGCTTTTTCTTCACTCTCATCTTGCTGACTTTACCTGCTGAAAGATGCTGGATTATATTGTATATATGTACCTTATATGAATACATTTCCTAACAGTAGATCTCACAGTTCGTCATCGTCTCTCGTTCGAAATAGTCCCGGGATGTCAGTATATGCGAGAACATCATCTCGAGCGTACACTTGAACAAAAACCTTTGATGTAGGTAGGATAACAGACTCCTTGATCTATTCAGCCTAATCATACATTTTCAAAATTGTCCAGACAAAGGGGGCGCATCAAATAACAAGCAAAATCGTCAACAGTACCCACGTATTCGTCTATGTACATCCGGGACCAATGCATGCACTACCAAGGAGGTGCCCCCAACACGAAGGGATGGATACCGTCCACCCCGCCAGCTATACTATTCATACGCCATTTATAGGCGAAAAGAGAAGCCAAAGGGCGGTAGAGAGAGCTGCAGATCGGCCACAGCCCAGACCGTGATGTCGATCCCAGACTAGGGTCGGCGTATTAAAAGGTGGAAAGCAGATGGGAAATTTAGTCCACCTTAATAGATCCATAGATACGGTGCACAAATGCCCAGCTGGCGAAAAAGCCAATAGATCCTATCCGCCGTCAGCTGGATCTAAGTGTCCAAAAGCAAAAGAATACATACCAGTCAGGATAAACACCACAAAGCCAATCAAGGCTGAGTAGCCCACATAGAGCACCGCTCCCGTCAGACCACCAAAGCTCACTCGAGTGGCCCAGAACAGAAGTGCGTTCAAGAACACGTAACCGCCCGTCATACCTGCTCCGGCAAACGCCCGCCAGTGCCACCGGTAGTTCTCCGCGCAGAGCAAGAAGTACACCAACAGCACGGTCGTCGACGCCGTAGTCATGATCATCAGGCCGTAGCAGAGGAACAGGAATCCGAACATGTAATAGATCTTGTTCGTCCACAACGAGTGCATAATGAAGTACAACTCCACAAAGATCGCTCCGAAGGGCAGGATACCCGTCAAGAGCAAGGACGGGACGGTACGTAGGCTGCCAGTCATAGGGGGAACCTGTCGAGGGATCTGGTTGGTCTTGGTCGGTCCTTCAATCGCACGTTGCTTGAAGCCTAGCCAGCTACCCGCCACACTCAGCGGAACACTGATCACGAACCAGATCAGGACGAGGGCGAGCATTGTCGTGAATGGCACAGCTCCGCTTGAGCCCTTAGCCCAGACGAACAGGTTGAGCAGGAAGAATGCGCCAAAGATCAGTGCGGGCACCAACACTGGTGTCATTACAATGTTCCGCTTCCATGACTCTCCACCGAAGGACTTGTACACCCGAGCAGAAACATACCCGCCGATGAATCCGAATAGCGTGTAGATCAGCAGGATGGCCGTGGCTAGGAATCCGCGGTTGGCGGGGGAGAGTAAACCGAAAAGAGCAAATACTATTTGCGACATCAGTACGGCCTTCAGAAAGTAACAATGCGTGCGTAAACCTACCAACTGTTACTCCCGTCATCATGAAAAGCTGGGCGCCATTGCCCACCAAGACACTAAGAAGCAAAGGAGACTGAGGGCATCGGAACACGTCGCCATGGACTAATTTCCAACCCGAATCTTCTTGGATACCGTCCTCCATCGCGGCCGAGGTTCCGTCCAGATCCTCCAGGTTGATCATGTCCAGCCGGTTGTAGCGAGCGATATCCTTCTTCAAGGCGCGGACGAGAATCATGCTCACCATACCAACCAGGAAGACGACAAATACGGCAGAATTGATGAGGGAGAACCAGTGAATCTTCGGGTCGTAGACATGGAGGTACTTGTCCCAGCGCGTCGCCCAAGGGGTCGACGATTCTCGCCAGTACACGCCATAGGTCCAAGTGACCGTGGTCTCGCCATCCTCATTCAACGTGACCGGAACCTCTTCGGTGCCGCAGTCCACAGTGCCATCTTCCAGGGCCCTCGAGTTGCGGCGAGAGGATGGCTGCACGAGGACTCCGACCACACGGAACTTGTCCTTACTTCCAAACCCCACCCGGTGGTATTCAATGAAAATATCGAAGTGGTTGTTCAGCAAGGACTGACCACTCTCATCCAATGAACCCAAGGAGAACCCGGGGTTGTAGAATTCGGTCTTGGTCACCGACTCTATATCCAGCTGGGCGCCGGGAAGGCCATCGACCAACCAATTGACGTTGTAACCCTGGGCGATTCGGCGGTTGGTGAACTTTGCGCTGCGAGCGTCAAACGTGACCTCATTACAAACGGCCTTGCAGGTCTCATTCTTCCCCATGTACAGCTGCAGCGGCGACGTTTGGATCCGGTCTCCAAACAATATGCTTCCTAGCGACTCGCGCACATCCTTGGGGCCATCTTCGGGAGCACAGAAGCGGAACTCGGGGCGATAGTAATCGTAGGAGAATACGGAGTGCAGTTGCTCATCCTGTTGTGCTAGGCTCGGAGTGAGATGGTTGACATAGAGCGGAACCGACTGCCCTTCGTCATAGGAAGTGGGCGCAACGCCAGGGAGATAGAACGCGGCAGACAGCGACGGGAGAAGAGCTAAGACGGACGGTATCGACCGAGCTTGTGTTTTGAGCCGCATTGTGGGAGTCTGTAGGAAAGAGATGCGAGAGGTGATTGATTAGTACCGGCCGGGAAGCTTGGAAAGGGTCCAACTTGGCTGGGGTAGAGCTAGGCAGAAAACCTAGGTGTCTAGGGGACGATCTCAAGGGATAAGGCGTACAGTTTTCACGCGTCCAGCACCACAAGAGGATACTCTTACAGCGACATGTGAGTGCAAGCCGGGGGAAGAAGGGATGCAGGAGAGAGAAGAAGAGAAGCCGATGTTGTATCGCGAAGATGAGGCCAACTAAACGACCAAACAGGACTAGTCCGCCCGCCGAAAAGGGAAGCCTGGTCAGCCCGCACGTGATAGGAGCCCGTGCCTGATGACTCAGCGGCATGGTCTCCTATCGGCACGTGTCGATAAGAAAAATTGAATTCTTTTCTCCATTTGGTGCCAGGAAAGTTACCATCACTACCCTTCAGCATCACCACCCATTGGCAATGGCCGCCCTCCAGACCGAGCCTTCGGGCCTCCCAAATATCAGCACCCTGCTGGAAAACCTCACGGGCTGTCTTTCTTCCGCAGGATCTTCTCTTCCCAAACCTGTGCGAGACGATCCGTCCGACGTTGCAATCGAGCCTCCGCAAGAGGGCATCTCCCTGCTGGATACGAAATCCGATCTACTTCTCTCCTACCTACAGAACCTCGTATTCTTGACGTTACTCCAGCTTCGCGATGTTTCGTCGCAATCGGGGTCGGGTGCAGAATCCTCCGATCAGTCGCTGCGAGATGAAGTGGTCAAGAAATTAATCGAACTACGGGTGTACCTGGATCGCGGAGTTCGGCCTCTAGAGGGGCGGTTGAAATACCAGGTTGACAAAGTTATCAAGGCGGCCGAGGACGCTGATCGAAGCGACCGGACCGCATCAAAAGGCAAGAGCCGACGAGACGCAGGATCCGGCAGTGAGGACGACTCCGAAAACGCATCCAGTGACAGCGAGGGGGATAGCGAGGATGACGAAGAGGGAGAAGACATTGACGAGATGGCATACCGACCGAACGTGTCTGCATTTACGAAGAAAATGGCAGTCGAGTCGAAACCAGACAACGCCACCCACCGAACCTCGAACGACGGTATCTACCGGCCACCGAAGATCATGCCCACCGCTCTTCCCACCACTGAGAGCAGAGACCGAAAGGACCGCGCTCCCCGTCGGTCCAACGTTATCGATGAGTTTGTTAGCGCGGAGATGTCCTCCGCGCCTATGGCAGAACCAAGTATTGGTAGCACGATCGTGCGCGGCGGAAGACACACCAAATCCAAGAAGGAGAGGGAGGTCGAGGCCGAGAGAACCGCCTACGAAGAGACGAATTTCACGCGATTGGCCAAAGAGAGCAAGAAGGAGCGGGCGAAGCGACGAGCCCAGGGTGGTGGAGACAGTGGCTTTGGAGGGGAAGAATGGAGAGGTCTTACGGAGGGGGCGGACCGTATCACCAAGCTTACTCGCCGAGCCAAAGGCAGTGGGAATGCACTGGAAAAATCGCGGAAGCGCAAACTCACCGAGGATGGACCTCGTAGTGATGGCGCCGGGCTGGGACACATCTTTGAGAAGCGGCGGAAGAAGATTGAGGGATGGAAGCGCTGATCAGCGTTGGTAGATGGCTGTAACAGGAGATAGCTTCTTCGTGCTCTTGTATGTAGCCTGCGTTTGTATATTGCACTCGATACCAGGTGGTGAAAAGAAGTTTCAATTTAGGTTCCACCAATGCAAGTAATGCACCATATCCAGTTATATCTATTAGTAAAGAGGGAAAAGAGGATTGACGGAACAGCCTAGATTGTTTCGAGGTGTTTGGCGGCAGGCCGGAGATGATTTAGGCGTTAAGCTTACTTTCGATTCACATGTTCCCCTGGCGGGTGATGACATCATGCCATTGACACAACTTGTTCATCATCTTGTCGATTGCACATCCTCTCCACCCTCGACCGCGATATATTTAACCCCTTCGAACCTTGAGAACTGGTTATACACATCCTATTCCAGGGACAACTGGATGATAACCGGGACTGATCACCATAATGGAGAACCCAGGTAAAGTTAGCAATATATATACCTGTGCATTGACCGACATACTGACCCGTCTTCAGAAGCAGAAATTCGGGACGTGATTCTCAATCTCACCCAAGGAACACCGCTTGTCCAGGCGCGCACGATCGATGAATATTTCACATCCAATGCCGTTTTTGTCCACCCATTCTGTCGGACATGGGACATAGAAGGTAGCCGCTGGTTCGTTAAAGAGATCTACCGGTGGTACAAGATTATGTCTCCCCACATCGAGATAGAGGTCAATTCTGTTGGTAAGCCTCCTTTACTGTATCGATTGCTGTGGATGGAAACTGAGACGTGTCCGATAGCTTATGACGAGCAACATCTCAAAATCTACGCGAACATCTCCCAGGTATTCTCCATCTGGGCTATACCGTTCCATTCGAGTCCGGTGACTCTCACCACTGTCTTGGACCTTGTACCGCGTACAAAGGAGACACCGCAAGGAGTCGATGGTCAGGATGCCCAAAGGACGCTCTATTATATTACCAAACAGGAGGACTTTTATCAGACGTCAGAGTTTGTCAAGTTCTTGACACCCTCCGCAGCCGTGCCGGTATACCTCTGGCAGTCTTTCGCAACCTTGTTCTGTGTCTTCGGGGTTTTTGTCTTTTGTCTTCCGATGACTTGTTTAGGTTTTTTTCTCCGTCTTCTTTCGTTTTTCAAGAACATGGTGTCAACGGCACCTGGTTTACATGATAACACCGAGAATCATGTAGACTCCGGGAACAAGGTTACTTCTTAGCTGGGCATTTATTGTGAGACCGATGATAGATGAATGGGATTTCATTTCGTTTTCTCTGGATGAAAAGGTTGATCAAGTTCTATCTTTACCATTCATAGCCAGGACGACTTTACCTTCTTTGCTTAAACGCAGAGAATACGCAATCAAAGGATGTTTAGCAGGTGATGGACCAGCAATGCAATCGTAATCATTATCATTCCAGAAGAATCTATTTTGGGCAATTTCATACATGTCTGTCATGAACCAAGCACAAGTGACTGGATCAATTGTCGTCATTACCGGCGAAAATCGCTAACCCTGATGCTGCTTTCTTAACTGATCCCGGAATGCCTCTTCATGTTTGACGACCTCCAGTGGGAGGCCCCGTCCCAGGCCAAATAGGATGAACGGCGCCCACTTCCACCGGAAGGGGTTCACCAGGAGCACGAAGACAAACCAGTAGATGAGTTCAGCATAGGTGAAAAAGTCAAACGCACCAGTGGGGGACCACCGCTTCATGAACCGGGTGAAATCAATCCAAGTCTTCATCCGGCCCTCGGTCGGCCGCGTGAGAGGGTCGGTGAGGAACATGAGGAGGAAGCGGGTGTAGATTCCGATGTGCATGTTACCCACGGTTCCAATGGCGTTCACATAGGTACTATTGTTGGCACAGATACTTGTATGTTTAGGAGGGAACACTTGGAGATACCAGCTGGGCGGAGCATAAGGTTCTTCAAACACTTCGTTCGGCAGGAAGGAGAGGGAAGGCCGTTTGAACCCGGTTGCCATGATGACGACGTCTCCTGGCACGACGGATTCATGTCCGGGGCCACCCTTGGGCACTCCTTTGGACCGATGGTTGAAGAGGATGCCGTTTTCCTTGACGGAAACGATGTCCCCGCGAAGCCAGCGCGCGTTACCTTTGCGGATCTGCTCGAAGAGCTCAGAATTGGCCATGGGAGTTTGTGTGAAGAGACCACCCGAGGGCGCGATGTCCTCTAGGTCTCGATAGAAGAACTTATGCAGCAGCCACTCGGGAATCCACGACAACATGGTTTCCTGCCCGAAAATGTTGCAGGCAAGCAAAGACTGCACCAGAACGTTGCGTGGGATGACCCATTTATCTGATCGTGATAGGACGTCAATCTCCGAGGCGCCTGACTTGACTGCGAATTCCAATGCTTCAATGGCGCTGGCACCTCCTCCGACAATGAGGACCCGCTTGCCCTTGACATCTTTGCCATCCAAGTTGGACGAGTGGAAGATACGACCCTTAAATTGCTCTTGGTCAGGGAGGGGCGGCATCTTTGGGTCTCCGCAGACGCCTACAGCGGCGATGACCCCGTCAAAAAGACCGTAGTTGTTTGGGTCATCGTTGATGATCCATTTTCCATTCTTAGCTTGTTTGACCGACGTGACGGGGGTGTCGAACACGGTCCGTTTTCCCAGGCCATATCGCTCCCAGAGGTCAATGATTTGGTCGCGTATTTCACCTTGAGTCGGATAGGCCGTATCATATCTGACTGAGGGGTGGAAACGGTACATGATGCTGTGGATTTGCAGGGATGAAGTGGAGTTCACTCTCTGTGTCTTGATTAGTCACACCATTCAGAAGGAACCATAACTATAGGATGAATCACAACATACGCTCCAAATCCCACCCAATCCTTTCTCCTTGGACCGGGATTCGAAAATCTGCACATCGAAGCCATGACCGACACAGTGGGCCGCGGAAGATACGCCGGTTAGACCAGCACCGATGATGGCCACTCTCTTCTTTGGGAGGCCATCGGCCATAGACTTGGGAGGAGGAGGAACGGGTGCAAAGAACCAATTGATGACAGCTTGAAACAGCATATAACACCATGTGAACGTTTGGACGAACGGATGTTTGAGAAAGGCTATGAAGGAGGATTGTACGCGTTGGTTGGCCATGGTGACTTGCCGGAGAACTGCGATCTTAGGAAACAAAGAAAACACAATCCAGAACGAACTGGATAGGGAATGAAGGCTTTATAAGACTCAATTGAGCGATGGAGATGGGTTGACGTAGGGCCGTTTGCACCAGGTGGGTGTCGCTTCGATGACGTATGTGTGGATCGCGGCCGCACATGTGAATCCGGACTGTATCGTGTCTTCAACATGATATAATGGGTGCAGGGGGATCAACCAGCTGTATCTCTGGATATGAATCCTATGTATAATCACATGTGATCAGATGCACTGCTGTCGTAAACTGTCTATCGTATGATGCCGTCCAGTGCTTCCAAACTGCAACACAGCCGAATGTAGTGGAGATCGGATTGCACAGTAGGGTTGTGCAGTATGGTGAGAATTGTTGCGTTTATAGATTATAGATTGATAAACTCACCCGGTTGACCGTGTCTGATGCTCTTATACAGAGTATACCAAATCTACTGCTGGATGGTGGTGCGATGTATAGATTGCCTAATTGGGACTAGTGCGAGCGCATTGAAGATCTCCGATTTCCCTCGTCTTTCAGCTTGCGCCCTCTTCCTCTCCCCGTCTCTCCAACAGGTGCTCATTCCTTCAACTCTCCTTCGCTCCTATCCCTCGGGCCCATATACAATCCCTCTCGTCGGGATTTCCAACTGACAACTCGACAACCATGTGCGATCCGCGTTGAATCTTCCCTCCAGACGCAGCCGCGCGACCTCCAATTTGCTCCAACTCCGTCCCTCCACCCACCCAACCGTAACCATGATGGCCGCTCAAGGCACTCCCACCCTGGACCGGTTTCTTTCCAGTATCGCCGACTTGGTCAAAAACCGCGATGGTGCCCGACTCCAAGATTTCCTCCAGATCGAACCCCCTTTGTCCGACGTGTATTGCCAGATGGTGGACGAGCTTCGGCGGCGATATCCCAACGGTGCCGATGAGGCGGACTTGCTACGACGGTGCGAAGGCCTGGTGCCCCGTGCCAAAGGTGGTAGCTCCTGGACTGCTTTTCCCACTTTCATGAAGCTGTATTTCACCTTCTTGCGCGATGTGAACGTGGATAATCTTCTCGACACGTACAATCTTCTCAAAGGGTTATTGAAGTAGGTCTCCGTGGATTTAGTTCTACAATTGGATTTCCGGTGTTGCAGTATCTCTCAAAGTCTCCTGATTGGAACAACTGACTGACCCTAACTTCCTCCCACAGTCAATGCGTTCTTGCGCTCGGTGATAGCCAATTCGGAGTTATTGTCCTTCCCACTGTCCTTTACCTATCCAAGGTCCTCGCAAAACTAGCAATGGGCCTCGATCGTCGACCGGAATTGATCGCACAGTTACTCAGAATGGAGGGGCACTCTGACCAAGACGAAAGCATTGAGAAGGTCACGCTAGTCGAAAAATCAGCCAACGTGGTCCGCGAAGCGTTTATTAAGTGCCTCACGGATCGCAGTGGCACCCCCGGAGTTCACGGGAAACCGGAAGGAAAACGTGTCGGGATATACCTCATGGCCAACCTTTGCTTGAAACTGCTTTTCCAGGTAAACACCCGACGTGGACGAAGCGTCTCTGTCATTATCCATACTCACAAACCGGCTAGTGCGGCAAATTACGAAATGCAGAACAGATGTTTGCGAGTATCAGCGCCCAATCTCCCCCATTGAAACATTTCCCTGCCTCCCAAAGGGTCACCTACCTCTACTATCTTGGACGATATCTCTTCTCGAACAACCTCTTCTATCCTGCACAAATCGCCCTTCAAGCCGCGTACGATCAATGCCACCGTCAGGCATTGAGCCAGAAGCGAGTCATCCTCACCTACCTGATACCTTGCAATATTATAATGGGTCGGTTTCCTTCCATGGACCTACTCCAACGACCCGAAGCCGAAGGTCTTTCCGACAAATTCCTCCCCCTTTGTCGACTGATTGTTCGCGGGGACTACATCGCTTTCCGGGAGCACCTGTCCGTGGAGTCTTCGGTAACCGAGTGGTTCGCCCGCAAGGGGATACTTCTCGCCCTTCGTAACCGGTGCGAGATTCTAGTGTGGCGGTCCCTCGCGCGAAAGGTCTTCATTCACGGTGGCTTCCACGGCGACCCTCAGGGACAAGGTCAGCGAGGACCCCCACCTTTTCTGTATCTGTCTAAACTGGAAGCCGCCGTGCGATGGCTCCAGTCTCAGCATGCTCAGTCGATTCAGGGCCCGTTTGGAGAGCCTTCGCCACAAACGGGCACGGATGCGCAGGCTGGTCTCAGTAATATCGGGTCACAGCTTGTTTATAAACCGGCTGATCGGGATTTTGCTGGACTGGATCAAGATGGGTTCCTCGAGAGAGACGTGGATCCTACGGTGGTGGCGAAATACGCCGACTTTCTCTCTCCAGATGGTTACTATGACGAACAGGGGCAATGGCAAATCAATCAACCGGGGCAGTTAGTGGACGGAACATCAGGCGTGGATTATGGGCCGTATGAGCTGAATCCGTACGCCCAGCGACCTGAAGCAGAGTCGCCGTCAGACCAAGGAAAGCCCAGTCAAATGATGCGCGAGATCGAGTCCATTCTCGCATCGCTTCTGACGCAAGGTCTCATGCGCGGCTATCTCACCCATCGGAACCCGCGGTTTGCCATCCCCGGTGCACGCCTCCGCGGGGCCCTTCCTACTGGATTTCCCAACGTGTGGCAGACGATTTTTGCCCGGGAGAGCGAGGACGATAGCGTACCTGGCTGGGTGCAGCCGCCGCCTGCTATAGTCGGGAATCCGATGGCGGCTGCAGCTGCCTCTGGTGGAGGACGAGTGGTGAATCTGTCAGGGGCACGACCTGTGGGAGTGCAGTGAAGACTTTGACGAATATTATGAATGATATCCTGGATTCTGTAGTGTATATAATTCGACCGCCCATCAATGCAGTTGTTGGTTGGATAGCAGCCACCACATTCCAAATGCTTCTTGTTTTCATGGCGTGCCGGGAGCCCTAATTCCGGCCAAGCAATGCAGGGACCCGACTTGAGACTGAATTCATCCCTCTCGATACGATCAGGAAAGCCATGGACCAGCTTCGGGCTGTAATTATTTGCGCCACCGCGAACGACAAACATCCCTAGCCTTGTTTCTATCACCATGTCCACGACTCCTCCCAAAGAAGAATATCAGAGCACCTGGCCTCCTGTTCCGCGTCAGACGTCTCCGGAGATCATCCGGGAAATGGTGGCCGCCTGCGCGGTTGGCGACTTTCCAAGATTCAAGTCAACGCTCGACGCTTGGACTCCTCTCAATCTGGATATCCATGAGCTTGCCTCAGTGATGATACAGGCTGTCAGACGAGATCAGACGAATGTTGTTGCTGAATTTTTGCATCAAGGGTTGTCAATAAGCCAAGACTATGCTCTAGAAGCGATAAGACATAGGTCAAAGGGGGTTCTCAACATCCTACTGCAGAATGGATGGGATACTAACCAACCGATAAGCGAATTGAGGCCTCCTGCGCTCGGGTGAGTTATGATATAGATCCTCCAAACCTCATTACTTACTTGCACTGTTGTTTTAATTATGCCGTTGACGACGAGGAGATGACCCTTTGGCTTCTTGACCACCGAGCCGACCCGAATAAGCAGTGTTCTATTGATCTTACACCGTTGTCCTACGCGGTAGAACAAGCTTCTCTCTCCATTATCAAACTGCTTCTGGACCGCGGAGGGGACGTTCACAAAGGGCAACTGCTTCACCATGCTGTTGAGCGTCAAACGGATACTATCGAGGTGCTGGGCATGCTGCTTGAGAGAGGAGCTCCTTTGAATTCGAAGATGTACGAAAATCACTACTTTTCATGGAGACTATTTTACTTTATGGGCTTGGGAACCGCTTTACACAAAGCGGCGGAGATGGGCAAAGCGGATGTTGTACGGTATCTAGTCAATCAAGGCGCGGAGGTCGGTCTTAAAGATGCCACGAACCGAAGTGCGATGGACTGGGCTGCATTGAACAACCATCAAGAGATTGTGGAGCTCCTTCAGCAGTCAGTGGAGGGAAGACACCGTCTATGATTAACACTATCGACGACGGAATGCCGACCGGAAATCCTGCGATAAATAGCAATATCGGGTCTATGCCGCCTACTTACCCGATCTGGCCCCGGAGAAGAAGAATGCTCTGGGATATTTGGCCCGTTAGGGGGCTGTACGGCGTCTACAAGCGGGTACTCTCATTCGAAAGCAATCGTAGCCCACGGCGGAATGTCTATCAATGTTCATGGAACCTGATATGTATATATACACTGTAAGAACCCAAAGCGCTGCAGCGATATATCATGCGTTGTAAGTCATATATATAATCAACCGCCTCAAAGAGGGCGTTCCATCTGCTTCTCCTCGATCACAATTCGCCCCTCCAGGCGCGGGGAGATTCCTTGCGTCCATGTGGGCGTGTAGCTCAATTCTTCGACATCGTTGAGCGTCGCCGGGTGCAGCCCGGCGCGATGCATCCATTTGCGCAGCGCTCGGCGGGCGAGTCGCAGTCGCCGTTCCTCTTCCGCCGCTGTTCGCGCAGGGAGAGTCACGTAGTTGGTCGTGGGCTGCGGGGTAGTGAGGATTTCAGGGTCCGAGTCGGAATCCGAGTCCATGTCTTCGTCGTTCTCACCGGCCTGCTGGCCATTCTCCGCGGCCTCCGTCTCCCCATAGCGGCCATAATAGAAATACTTCTTGGTCCGCTCGAGACCCGGCCGTTGCAGTCGAATGGGGGGCTTCTCCGAGATGGGAGACCCGTCGGCTGAGGGTGGCTTCACCCATCCGTTGCTCTGGAAGTTTTTGTGCACCGTCGTCCAATGCCGCGCCATGCTCTTGCTCCAGCGCTGCCATTTGCCCATCACACGAAGACTGAGGAAATACTGACGCAGAAGGGTGCTGACCAAGACTCCGCTTTCCTCATCCACGACCTCCTCGATTTCACCACCAGCCGATTGCACAAGAAGGGAGGCGAACCCGTCCTTGCCCCGGCCCATATACCCTCTCGTAGCGAGAAGATACTTGCGGTCGTATTCGATGGGATGGCCGCCGACCTTGGCCCAGTTGACGCGCGAGCCAGGTGGGCCTGACGGGGTGAAGCCGTACGAAATGTTCGATACCTGCGAGAATCTGCCCTCTAGGGCCGGCAGCTGGCTGACGCCGTTCTCGAGGGCGTCCATGAGGGCGCTTCCCGGGACCCGCAGCAACACCACCGGGTCCTCGAAGGGGAAGCAGTTGAGCACGTCTTTGAGTCGGAGGATCCCCGGGGGATAAATCTGGTCGCCACGGATGGTGCCCCCTGCCATCATCGCGCAGTCGGCGCCATAGTAGAAGCGCATCAGATCACAGACGAAGTTCCCCAGGTTCGACTCCCGTTGCCGGACGGTCGAGAACCGCGCATCCAGCGCGCGGACTGTATACCCGATGGGCTTCTCCAGCTTCGCCTTGAGGCTGGACGTCAGCCGGGCGACCAGCGCCACGGTGGCGGGGTCCTCGGGGATCGATCGAACCATATCCCGTCGGACAATGCTGAAGTCCCAGCCAGGACCGTCGATCTTCCGCCATGCTTCAATGTAGCTCAGTTGTTTGAAGTCGGTGCCAGATCGGAGGACGTGGATGCCGTTGATAACCGCATGACCATAGAAGTGGTCATGGCCGCCAAGGATAATATCAATCAACCCCGGCGGTACGTTCTCGGCTAGTTTGTAGTCGTTGGGTTCGCGTTGGTGGGTCACGGCGACGATGATATCAGCGCCTTGTTCGCGGAGACGGGGGACGAGCTCAATGGCGGTTTTCGAAGCGGATTTGTAGATCAGATCGGGGGGGAGGGAGTTGATTGTTCCAAGCCTGAGTGACCAATGAGTATTGTGGCATCTTAAAAGATTGCAAGAATGAAGACCTACCATTCCCTCTCACCCAGCCCGATGACACCCACTTTGATTCCGTTGGACGAGGTCAACATCCAGGTCCGTTCGCAATTGGCGATGGGGACATCTTGTCCGAGTGCGGGGTCAAGGACATTCGCGAGTAGCCACGGGAACTTGCATTGACTGCGCAGATGGCGCAGCTGTGCGACGCCGAAATCGAGGTCATGGTTCTGCCGGCGAGTGTATTAGCGGGGTGCCTTGTTTGATGCACGCACATGAAGGGCGATGATAGCAAACATACGCCGAGACAAGCTACATCAGTTCCCACTTTGTTCAGGAAGGGCACCATGTGTCTCCCTTTAGTAACAGTGCTCTCAAGGCTAGGATTGAAGGCATCTCCGGAGAAGAAGGTCAAGATATCGGGTTGTCCGGCGAAACGGGGATCGGAGCGGTAGTAGTTCACGACGGACTGGAATCGGGGGACACCACCGACAGGCTCAGCCGAGCCTGGTCTATAGTTGTCAGCTTGCGCACGTATTGGAGGTCAGTTGGACACGGAGACGTACTCAACGTGGTAGACATCGTTGTAATGGATCAGACGCAGATCAGGCGGGGTGGACCTTTCGCAGGCATGGGTGACGGAAAGACCGTCGGATTCGACAAAAGGCATGCCCACGAGGATACCAGGGGAGCGAAAGGGGATGGTGGAGCCGAAAATGCAAATTGGGGACGTATGTAACAGAGAGAAGTCTACCTAGGAGAAAGAGAGAGAGAGAATGTGTGTGTGATGGGGAGATGGATGAGATGGCGATAACAATGAGTCTTCAGGCACCAAGGCATGCAGGCACCCGCAGATCGACAGGGCCAATCAGCATGGCCTGATTTGCCGGATCGCCATGACGTCACGTGTCCGCTATCGCCCAACACGGTTGTTGACTACCGAGGTTCTACTACTATGCGGTGCTAGTCGGAGTACATTTATACAGGAAGGCAGCAGAGAGGTGGTATCATTGGTACAAGTAAGATGAATGCAGAGGAGCGTATTCCAATCCAAGGGTATTCAATCCCAAACGCCGCGCAAGTGCATGATAACAAGATGAGAGACTAGTAAAACAAGTAAACGTGATCTGCAAAGCAAAAGCTTTATGCCAGGTAATCGCTTCATGAGAAAGGAACACATGCATGCGACGTTTCTCGAAAGGGGACCCGGTGAATCCAGGCAAATCTGAACGGAGCCGACAATCTCAGACACGTCGTTCCGTCACCGTCCAACGCCGCTTGACCCCTGTTTCTGCGCCCCTTGATAACGGAGAGCTACCCCACAACCCGCGCTGAGACAATGTCCTCTGCGGTAGATGGGAACAGCCGGGTGCTTCCTCGGGTTTCACGCCGTTGCTGAAACTCGCACTGCCACTGTGACTGGGGACTGGGGGCACTGCGGCGGCTGCAGACCACGCATCGCCGAAATTAGGGATGATATCCTCACCTGCCTCGCTCGGCGATGAGATCGACCCCCAGAGTCCGGTGGAGCCACGAGGGGCGGTGAATGGCCGGGCCATTGTCCAACCTCGCGATGCCGGACCCGACGTGAGCGAGGGCCCGATTACGAACGACGCTTGCGAGATCGAGGGACGGGGCGCAACGCGATAACGAGACGAGGCTGAGTTGGAAGGTGAGGTCACGCTGCTCGGCGAAGAGAGAATCGATGCGGAGGGGTTCACGGTGGGTCGGAGGTGATCTGTGGAGGCCACCAACTGCAAGTCATAGCTCTGCAAAGGAGCCTGTGCGTGTGCACGGGAATGAGGCGCGACGGGACCACCGATTAGACCGGCCCGGGACGATGCATCATCTTGGTCCCTCCGCACGGCCATGGTCAGGGAGGCGGTGGGGATGTCTACAAAGGCGGGCTCTCCGGTCAGGGCGCCGATCATCGCATTGCACCCAGCCCCATGGGTCACGATGATCAAGACTGTTTCGATCTGATCATCGGCATCGTTCGGCAGGGTGGTACTGTCTTCTGTCTGTGGCTGTTGCGAGTGGCGACGAGGTCGGGCCGCAGGGTCCTGCTCCCGATACCACGAAAGCATGCGCTCCAGTCCCGTATGGAAACGGGCATGCATGGTGCTCCACTCCTCGCCGTACTCGCCGCCACTCCCCCAGTTCGGAGGATCACGCATACTGTCCCATTGATAGTCGATCTTTACGCAGGCATCTCGTGCGTGGGCGACATACCCGGCCGGAATGGGGGCCGAGCGCGAGATGGCATAGCTCGGGGTCGGTGGCATGTAGGTGCCGTCGGGGATAGGGGGTAGGTTGGTGTTGATCTTGGTCAGCATGCGCCGGGTGCGTGGCGAGTCGGCGGACTGCAAAGAATCGTAACTGCCTGCGCGGTTTCTTGTCCCCTCTTTACGATCCCCATTCGATACGGGGACCCCGTTCCCGTTTTGTTGAGCATCTGGCACCTCGTCTTCCGGATATGTTGCCAGAGTCTGGCCCATATTGCCCCACCCTCCCGGGAAGTAACCGGTGGAGGGCTTGTACGCCGTGTCTGCATGGGGGATGGTGTTGTCGTCGTGTCGCAAAAGTTCTGCCTTCGCTGCGGCGATCATCCGTTCGGACTTGGGGGGTGGGATGATGTCCTCGAAATATTCCGGGCAAAGCCATTCACCGAGGAAGGCGTCCACGCGCAGAAGACAGCGAGTATCGGAGGAGGTAGAGACCGGAGTGAAGGGGGAATCTGCAGCCAAGGATGTGGCACCATTTGTGTGGCTGACGGCGGATGTGTCGCCGTCAATATCGTGTTGGCTGATTCCAGCACTGATGGCGATGGCCGTCTGCAAGCATCGGAGGTAGGGGGAAGTATGGATGATGATTCTGCGCTTTCGTTTGGGACTTGATGACGGGAAGGTGGTCGTGTTGGGAGTGTTCTGGTCTTGCGCCGAGGTGGGCTCATCTGCCTCGGTTCTGGATTGGAGGAGCGAGATGATGCGGGCGCCTAGTGCGCGGGACTGGAGCCAGCCGCCATAGGAAAGAGGAGGGTCATAGGGAGTCGGAGAGGTGAGGTGCCAGTTTTTATCGGCCGCGTCAAGTCTCGCACCATGTCTGGGAGAAGATGAGCATTCAGAGTCTTCTGGTATGGGATTGGGGACCTACCTGGCGATGATGACGGTTGCGGGGAGCTTCCCCATGGTCGGGGAGTGATCCAAGAAGGACAAAGACAGGAAGAGGATGGAAGAAAGGATGAAGGATGAACACGAGGGAACGGCGAGGGTGATATAAGGAGACAACCTCAGTCAAATGACAGAAGAAGAGAATGAGGGGAGGAGGGGAAGATGCAGCAACTGCAATGCAGCCTTTGTGAGTCTCCTGAACCTCCGGCGGGGTACGGGATTTCTTTGAAGGGATGGAATGAAGCTAGTCTCAATGAATCTGCAGATGAATAGAGAAAAAAGGGAGCGACTGAACCCGAGGAACCTGTACGAGAGTCATGATGGGACGGAATACTTGTACAGAGTCGAAGTGGTCGTGGTTGTTTTGAATAATGAGAAATTTGGGCAGAATTTCCCTATGAGCAAACAGTTTGCATGTGATGACGTTTGTCAGCGGCGGCCTCATCTCCCAGGCATCAATTATATACTTCAATTCAACTTCAACTCTTCGATTTCTGCAGGCCATCTAAGAAGCCATGTTTTTAGATGTATAAAGAAAGTAAGATACCGAAACACTTTGCTCGTCCGTGTTCTATGCTCATTGTGTCCTCGAACATGGTCACCCCATCCTTCCCTCACCACCAAAGTATAATGATCAAGTCCTGTAGAATGTAAGAATGCACCTTCTGGTCATGGCAGTCTGCTGACTTCTCAGAGGCATGTTCGTCCCGTCGGGGACTCTCATTCTCAGTAACTCCCTGCGGCGACAACATCAAGGCCTGGCGGCGTCCTTGGTCACATCATGGTCGACTATTCCATCTCTCTGGGGCTTGGGGTTAGCTGGAGGCGCCATCAGTCGCGAAAGTCATGGTCGAAGTTCTCCCGTGGCATAGAGCAAATAAGCAGCACGTATGTACGGAAATAGAATAATATGCAAGAAAGGCTATAGACAATATCTAAACAACAAAGAGTATCGAACAAGATGACGAAGTCTTGTCAAAGGATTTCATTTTGCCGCACCCCAACCACCACCACCGGCTG
Organism: Aspergillus terreus NIH2624; assembly: GCF_000149615.1. Lineage (NCBI taxonomy): Eukaryota > Fungi > Ascomycota > Eurotiomycetes > Eurotiales > Aspergillaceae > Aspergillus > Aspergillus terreus. Next base: position 2,639,518 of record NT_165972.1, read on the forward strand.
TCATAATCACCACGCGGTCGTGCGTCTTGACGGACACGGTATTCTTCCCGCCAATATTAACAATCCTCTCCTCATCCGTCTCCTGATCGCGCGTCACCCATAAGTTCAAACCAGACTGCGCGTCTTCACCGCCCTCCAGTCCGTACGGCCGGTGCACGCGCCGCTCCGACAGGATGGACACCTCCATCGGCGCCAGGAACTCAATATCGCGCACCACACCATCCCCACCGGGATGCAGGCCCTTCCCACCGGACCCTGGGCGCAGCGTAAACTGCCTCAGCAGCGTGGGGTACCGCTTTTCAAGAATCTCGGGGTCTGTAATCCGCGTATTCGTCATGTGCACATGGATACCCGACTCGCCGTCCCAGGTTGGGCCGGCGCCGCTGCCACCCGCGATGGTCTCGTAGTACCCGAAGCCGGGGATGGTGGCGCCAGTGGCCGGGTCGGTCTTGGGGTTCGTACCGAAGGTGAGGTTGTTGCAGCAGCCCTGGGACGCGGCGCACGCGCGGAACGCCTTCAGCACGACGTCTGTGATGCGTTGCGACGTCACGACGTTGCCGCCGACCACGGCGGCTGTCTTCGTCGGGGACAGGATGCTGGGCGACGGCACTGGATGTCGATCGGCGCCAGACAGCCCTGGTTCAGTGGGACGTCGGCGTTGATCATGCACCGCAGGCAGTAGATGATGGCGGAATGCGTGATGGCGATCGGCGCGTTCCACCCGCCGTACACCTCGGGCCCGGTGCCCGCGAAATCGAATACGGCGGAGCCGTCGGCCCCGTTGATGGTCACCTTGAGTTTGATCGGCGTGCCGTCGTCCATGTAGTCGACCGCCTCGAGGGGCTTCCCGCCGAACTGACGGTGCAGGTCCTTGAGGAGGTTGCGCACGGCGGTCTCGGCCGTCGCCTGGATGGCGTACATGTACTTCTGCACGGTGGCCGTGCCGTACTCGGCGAAGAGGCTCTGGATAAGCGAGATGCCGCGCGTGTTGGCGGCAATCTGCGCCTTCAGGTCGGACAGGTTGTCGCTGATGCAGCGCGCGCCCGAGCAGCCCTCGTACTGTGCGGGCTTGCGCACCAGTAGCTCGATCATGCGTTCTTCGTCGAACACGCCGTTGCTGACGACCTTTTCGCCCTCGATGGCTGCGCCCTCCTGCCAGAGAGCTGTCGACTTCGGTGGCATCGAGCCCGGGAGAATACCGCCGATGTCGGCGTGGTGGCCGCGCGAGGCCACGTAGAACATGATCTCGCTACCGCCGGGGCGGTCGAATACCGGTGTGATAACCTGGAAATGTGAGTGGTGATTGTGAAGGGAGGAGAGGGGGACTTACTGTGATGTCAGGGAGATGGGTGCCGCCGCAGCTGGGATGGTTGGCCACCAGCACGTCGCCGTCCTTCAGGTTACCTAGCCATTTTTGGTGCTGGTACCGAACGGCGAACTGCATCGAGCCCAGATGGACAGGCACGTGGGGGGCGTTGGCGACGAGGCCACCGTCGGGGGAGAACAGCGCGCAGGAGAAGTCCAGACGCTCCTTGATGTTGGTGGAGACGGACGTCTTTTGCAGGGTGCGGCCCATCTGCTCTGCAATCGACATGAAGCGGTGGCCGAAGATACTGAGACGGATGGGGTCGATCTGCGACGACACGCCGTTGACGACGGGGGCGGCCGTCTCCTGCTTCTCCTTGAGGTCAATGACAATGCAGGTCTCGAGGATGTTGGCAACGGCGTTGGGGGCCACCACGATCGTCTGCGTCTTGTCAATGATGACGGCCGGACCGTGGACCCGGGTGTTTTTGTCCAGCTTGTCGAGGAGGTACACAGGGGTGTCGATGCGGTCGGAGTAGCCGTCGAAGAAGGCCTTGGTGGTGTTATCTGGCGCGGCCGTTACATCCTGCATGGTGGCCTCCTTCAGCTGCACCAGCGGACTCTTCTCCTCGCGCACCTTCGACGACGCAATGGTGCGCACGCGGATGTCATCGACCAGCACGGGGCGTTCAGAGTTGAAGTTGAATTCGCGACGATGGCGGATACGGAACTGCTCGAGGAACCCGGAGCCGTCTTCCGGCTTCAGGATCATCAGGCTGGTGTCGGAACCCTCGTAGCGCATGTTCAGATAGAGCTCGTGACGGACCTGCTCGGCAGGGAATCCTTGCGTCTTCATCTCCGCCGTGGCGGCGTCCGTCATGTCCACAAAGCGCTTGTCCAGCGTGGCTTGAGAGGTGATGTAGTCTGTGGAGACCGGCTCCTGCGACTCCTTTACCACCTCGGCCAACGCCAGACCATATGCTGAGAGAACGGAAGAGTATTTGTGGATGATGATACGAGATATGCCCAAAGACGCCGCAACGGAGCAGGCATGCTGACCACCCGCACCTCCAAAGCAGGCCAGATGGTGCGAGGCCGTCTCAAAACCGCGGGCCTCGGTGAGATTGCGAATGGGACGAGCCATCGACTCGTCCGCCACCTTCAGGAATCCAAGGGCGATTTCCTCCGGGGTATACTCCGACTGACCCGCCTGCTTGCGTTCCGCGTTGATCTTCCGCGTCAACTCGGTGAAGAGCTTCGTCGTCGCCTCGAGATCAAGCGGCTGGTCCTCGTTGGGACCGAAGATGTGCGGGAAGTACTCGGGCAACAGACGGCCCAGGAACAGATTGGCATCTGTTACCGTCAACGGACCGCCCTTGCGGTAGCACGCCGGGCCAGGATGCGCTGACGCGGACTCAGGTCCGACATAGAACAGACCGTTGCGCCACGACAGGATCGAGCCACCACCAGCCGCGACAGTGTTGATATCGAGCTGCGGAGACTGAATGAGAACACCGGCAACTTTAGACCCAAAGACATGCTCCAAATGCCCATCGAACCGCGACACATCCGTCGACGTACCGCCCATATCGAAGCCAATCACCGGGATCTTCTCCGTGGGATCCCAGCTGGTGGCGGCAAAGCCGACAACACCAGCCGCGGGACCGGACAGGATCGCTTTCAGACCGCTGAATTTCCGGAAGTCGACCAGACCGCCGTCGGACTGCATGAACTCAAACCGGCACTCGTGCTGGCTCTCGAGGCCGCCTTCGAAACTCGACGAGATGGAGTCGATGTATGTCTTGATAACGGGCGTGAGATAGGCGTCAGCCGCGGCGGACATGCCCCGCGGCACGATCTTAATCATAGGCTGCAATTTGGAGGACAGCGTCACGGAAAAGCCCATGCTCTCGGCGAGCTCTCCGATCTGGCGCTCGTGCTCGGGGTACGCGAACGAATGCACCAGCGCCACCGAGAGCGACTGGTATCCCTCCTCCTTCAACCGTTGCAGCTCCCTGCGGACTTCCTCCAGGTACAGCTCCTGCACCACGCGGAACTTCTCCCCTGTGACACCCTCAACAACGCGGGCGCCGGCAAAGGCGTCCTTATCCGCGGACGGGTGGCAGGGAACCACGCGCTCATTGACCTCGACCACTCCTTCGGGCAGGACCCCCGGCCGGGCCATGGACAGATCGAAGATGTTCGGACGCGACTGGTCTCCAATCTTGAGCAGATCTCGGAAGCCCTTGGTGGTGAAGAGGACGGAGCGGGCGCCTTTCCGCTCCAGCAGGGCATTTGTGGCGACGGTCGTTCCCATGCGGAGACAGCCAATCCGATCCAGCTTCAACGGTCGACCTCGAGGGTGAGGTTCGCCTGTGACGAGCTCGAGAATCTGGCGAACGCCTTCCGTGGGCGCATCTTGGTAGTGTGCTGGGTCGACCGACAGTAACTTGAGGATGATATCCGGGCGACCCGGGACGATGGCGTGGACGTCGGTGAACGTGCCACCACGGTCAATGGAGATGGTGATTTTCCCCGATCCAGACATGTTGCTCTCTCCCTCGGGGGTTCGTGTCTGAGGGATATGTATGAGTTCTGGTGGGGGCGGGGAGAGAAGGCGAGAGATGGAGACGATAGACGGTCAACCAGGGGCACGCTCCGGGGGTTTTAAATGAATCAATGTCAGATCCTCCGGTTCCCCGCTGATGAGAAGCAGGATTACTATTGATAACAGCGCAGGCCGCTCGCCCCGAAGTGTCCACTGGGTTATCTTCCACTCATCGTCGTTAACCACTCCATGAGGTCACGTGTCGGGCCGATGGCGGCGTCATCGGAGTCATCGGGCCGATGGGGCCGTATGACTATACCATAAGCAATCAGTTGGTAGAATGAGGAATGTTGATGATGGAGATGGGTGTAGGGATTGTATTAGATGATATCCTTGGTGACCTTGATCAGCAAGTATCAGACTTTGGCCAACGGAGAACATCTACTTGGGTTTAGTGCATAAAATAGATGACATTGAGCTAGAACTATATACTAAGAATCATACCGAGAGTCGTACTGAGAATCATCATCGTCGCAGCGTATTCTCAATCCAATCCGTATCCATATCTATATCAATCTGCCCCAAGACCTCTTCCCACAGCCCAGGATCATCATTTATGTCAAAATTCAGCGTCATATCGCGCATCGACGGCAAGTCCTGCGGCAACGGCCACTCGGTCGACAACACCGGTGCTGGTTCCTCAAACGTATTCGTCGCCGGGGTTGCCTGCTGAATCGTGCTGGACGGTGTGACTGGGGCGTCCATTGTGTTACCGCTCTTCCGGGAGCTGCTGGGTCCAATCGCGGACTGCAACTCGAGTAATAACGCGTGTCGGGCCCCCAAATACGTATTCCCGCGGTCCGCCATACTACGCAGCAGGTTCAATGCCATCTCCATTGTGCGTGCGTTGGCGTCGTTATGAGGGAAGACTGCATTGACCATCACCAGGAGAAGGGCCGCTGAGAACGCGTACTCGCCGTCGAGATAGCCGTACGTTGCTTCATCTCGTCAGTATGGACGTGGGACGGACAGCATATGAAAGGAAAGAATGCGTACCAACAAGATTATGCTTCGCAGCAGCATCCATAATGATCGTTGTGGCACGAGCTGCAGTGATGCAACTGTCAATCACGGCCACTGTGCTTTGGGACAGCCCCTCCTTCCAGTCATCCGTCGCCGAGCCTCGCGACTCCGCCTCAAGTCGTCGCTGGATGACATAAAAAACCAAGGGTCGTGCGGTCATATTAATGCACGAGTAGAAGTGGAGGAAAGTCGAAACCGACTCGCGGTTGATGTGCGTGTCCAGGGTAGAGAAGTCGATTCGAAGACCGTCTGGCACCCGCTGCAGCCACTCGGATAGATCGGTCGTGATACTCTGCGCCGACGCAAGTAGGTTGGTACCTGTGCGGGGCTTCTTGCGGTAGATTTCTGTGACATGTGAGTCAAAATGAGCCGCTTTGTGTGTACTGCAATGGCCTACCTTCTCCAATACGTCCCAGAATTCTGGACAGTTGAGTATAATGGGTTAGGACAACAGACGGCCACGGTATATCACTCGATCCGGGCTGTAAAGAACGTTAGTCAAGTTACCTCCCACTGGGTCAGCGCAACATACTGTAGGAACAGGCCACGTCGTCCCAATATCTTCATCTTGAATGGTAATAGGATTTCCGGACTTGACGGAGAGTAAACTGGTAGCAATGTTAGAATGCTACGGCGGCCATTCTCTGGGGTTGCATACCGATCCAAGCTATACACCGACCACCAAGCGCGGCGGCGACGATTTCGAACCTCCTCACTGATAGTGGGGTCTGACACTTCCTGATGCAGACCGAGGGAGATTGCCATCCGAAGGGCCAGCCCGATCTTCACTCCGTTAGCATACACTCGGGTTATCCCATGGTGGAGTGAGCATACGTAAAGGAAAGCCGCATCGCGTCGGTTGAGATTCTGCATATAGTATGCCACATAGCATAACACCTCGACAAAGAAGATCGACCCCTCTTCGTGGATATCTGGCAGGAAGCGCAGGGCATGTTTGAAATATTTAAACCCCGGAGGACCGTCGTCTCCAGACCACTGGTTGACGGAATACATTAGCCCAAAGGCGATCACGAGGAGCACCTGACAGTAAACCAGACAGGACTCCCGATTGGAAAAGTCAGGGGGCTGGTTGTAAACAACATGGAGTCGTTCTTCGAAATCGCGGGGCTGAATGAGAGAGAATATGGTTCCAATGTAGGTGTAGTGCACCCAGAACAAGCGTTTGGCGAATTCAAAAGGGGGCATTTGGGGCAGGGCCCGGCTGACCGACTGGCGTAAGGATGTCGGATCATTGTACAGCGGACGGATATCCCATGCGAGGTTGCCGGACGTTGGATTCAGCCGTTTGGCCAAGTGAGTGGCCGAGGACGGACCGACAAAGTCTGTACCTGGTGAGAACGGTTCCTAGTGACTAGGAAGAACGAGACGTACGATGTTCCCCGGATCGATTGAGGAATAGATGGTCGGTTCCCTTGTACCACCAGTCGTCTCGTTCGACGGGCACTTCGACACTAGGGAAGGGACTGGACTGGGTAGGGCTTGGATTGGAGAAAGAAGAGGGACGAGAGTCCTCTACTGCAAGGGTCAGAAGCCGAGAATACAAGACAAGAAGATAAACATACCGGAGCGTCCAGCGGCCTGCGACTGAAGCTGACGCAAGTAACTAACGCGACGTTAGTGAGTCTTACTCAATTGAGTAGATATGTACACACCTCTCCGGAATCGACACGCGCTTTTCCGCTTCGGAGTAGACGCAGACCTGGTTGGCGTCTTTACAGGCGGCGCAAGGGTAGGGCGGGTTGCCTGCACATCGCGTCTTTCGGTTGCGACATCGATTGCAGCTGCATTAGTCCGTATTAGCGCCGCTAGCTTATCCATTGCAGGGGTGACTTACGCTACGTTCGACCGCCTTGGGTTCGATCGGTCCTCCGATCGAGGTGTCGATGCGCGTCGGGCAGCCTTGCCCGGGGCCATTCTTGCAGTCACGCGAGTCGATGCGATTCAAGATGGAGCATCGTGCTGCCCTTGGAGGGAGTTCCGTCTGGGGATCGCACCCCTATATGCTGTTTCTATACGAGACGACAGCCACGGCGTCAAGTATGGCGTTTCTTACTTCGTTCTGATCACGAAGCCGTCGGGACGAGATGTCCGCGGGTGATGATGCCAAGATGTTTGCTGACGACCGTGGACGAAAATTATTCGTTGGAGAGAAATTCCTGTCGATATGGACGAGATGTCGAAATCATGTGCTCGTTTCTGCTCTTCTCCAGGATTTCCCTCGTTGTCTTCCCCACAGTCGTGGATGGGAAATTGCACTGCGCATGTGAGGGAGCATCGGCCCGATGGAACCATAAGCGATAAGATAAGCCGATAAGATAACGATACGGCCGTCGGGTACCTCCGGTTGTTTTCTCCAGTATCCTGGGGACCTTCGGGATATTGCGGCTGTAAACATGACAGAATCAGTCCACCTGTTTTGTGTCGTTTTCGTGATTAGTTTCAAAATTCATCTCCCTATCGTAAGGACCATGCTCGTGAGAATCGATATCAGCAATGGTGACGTTGGCGATCGTGGTTTTGTTCGTCCTCATCGCATCCATCCGGCTGCTCTATAACCATGTCCGCTTGAATACTATTCCCGGCCCTGTGCTCGCCGGACTGTCTAGTTTCTGGCTCCATGCTCAGCCATCTTCTCAATTACCCAACTCTCTGCTGCAACTCCATGAGAAATATGGCACGATCGTTCGCATAGGGCCGGACCTTGTCAGCGTGTCCAATCCTGCCACCATTGTTCTGATCTATACGCGGCGATCGCGGAATAGGGTGAGTCTTCATGTAAATGTGTCGAGGAATGATACCAATCTCTGTCTAGCTAAAGTACAATATACAATGCCCAGCGACTTGTCATGTCCATCCGACCGAAACCGTCTGCAGCAGACAGTCCAACGCACAGCAGTATGAAGGGCTCGTTGATCCAGCCCTGCGCAATCTGGTCCATACCCTCCGACGATACCAGACCCTCGACCTGGCCAGCTTTCTTCACTTCTTCGCAGCCGACTTTCTATCACGCTTGACCACCCTCCATCCCGCGGGCGCAAACAACGCTCGTCGCCATGAACCTACCGAGAGAGGCCTTCCGGGTTTCTTCGCTGAATGTCTCCTCCTCAGAGGGCCCATATCTCGGCTCAAACGACAGCATGGGTGTCCGTTTATTTGTCGAGAGGTTCGATCTCATTTTACCGGACAACCTACCTCTATATCAAGTCGTACTTTGTTTAAGTCGGAAGATCATCCATCTCCTATGGAGGAGCATCTCGACTGCATCGCGAAAACATTCGTGTCAACGTTTCGCTTTCTTCTCAAATACCCTGCAGTGATGCGTAAACTCCGACGCGAGATAGTTGCTGCCCACAACCACAATAATCTATCCCCGCTTCCTCTGTGGAGTGAGTTGGGCGAGTTGAAATACCTGCAGGCGGTGATGAAGGAGTCCCTGAGACTCTCCCATGTGCATAGAGTGCATGAGGTGAAATCGCCTGCTGGAGGTGTCACTGTTTCTGGATATTACGTTCCGCAGGGCACGACGATACGATGTCATCCACTCGTCGTGCACAATAACGCTCAAATCTATGGGGACCGGCCCCAAGTATTTGATCCGGAACGGTGGCTCAATAATGATCTTCAGCGACAGAAATGCATGACGGAGTGTTTGATGCTGTTTCAACAGCATGTATTCGAAAATCCCACAATATACGCTGCGTGGTGGGAGCTCAAGAAAGCAATTGTCGTTGTCCTTATGTGGTTTAATGTAAGTGGAATCCAGCAATGAGGTCATTTATCTAATCGGTGGATAGTTGGAACTTTGTACTGCCTATGAAGCAGCCCAGGACTCAGGTACAGGGTCGAATCCACCTGTGGTTGTGCGCTTTATACCGCGGTCATAACTTCTAGTCTCTACCCTAGAATCACACCACACCGCACATAGCTGTCTATATTCCATTTAACTAGTAGTGCAGCCTCTGGGTAAATGCACCTGTTACAACGAGGAACAACTTCTGTCATTGGAATATCTGTATTTGACGGGAAAGAGAATAAGAGGAACGGCAAAAACATAAGGTAGAAATCATTTTCGTGCCTCGTAAATCTTATAACGTGTAATTTTTGCTTTTTGATGGACGGCGATCCGAATATCGCTATGGGTATCGATTTAATAAAGACAAACAAGAAACAAACCCCAGCAAGCAACAGCCACCGCTGCTTACGCCGCCCAGGCCTCATGCAGCACCTTCTGTCCCAACGCCAGCGTCCGGGACGGCTCCTCACCCAGCCACTGGGGCTCCAGGCGGGTGATGTTATCTTCGATCTCCCATGCACGACCGCCCTCGACATACATCGAGGTGCCGTGCAGAGAGTCGTCAGCCAGGACGCCCGCCGACACCAAGGCCACCTCCTGCGGGGTGCTGATGGGCAGGCCCTCCTTGGCCCAGCGGTCACCCACCTTCTTGGGAACGCCCGAGCGGGTCGCGGTCATCCACGGGCAGATGGTGTTGATCCGGACATTGTGCTTGTACGGCGAGGAGAAGTAGGGCCGCAGGGAGCGCATGAGACCTTGCACGCCATGCTTGGCGGCTTGGTAGACCGACACACCGGCGGTTTCCTTGAAGCCTGCTGCGCAGGAGAACAGCAAAATTGACCGGTCCACACCAGGGCCACGGTTGTGACGAAGATAGACGCTCGCCACACGGGTGACATACAGCGAGCCGATGAGATTAACATCGACGTCCTTGGTGGACGGAGGCTAGAAAGGTCAGACCAGGTGTTCTTCAACCGGTTGCGGGATCAACCATACCTGTCTCACAGTCTGCAGACTGAGGCTCTGGTCGAAAAAGTTCTCGCCAGCTTCCATGTTGCCGGCCGTGACGACCACGTGGTCGATCTTCTTGTACACCTTGAACGCACGATCGAAGAGATCGACGACAGCCTGGTAGTCGGTCACGTCCACCGGCTGGAAGATGGAGCGGGGCGGCTTGGGGGGCAGGGCGGGATCGCCAATGGCCGGCCAGTTCTCCAGACACTTCCGGGCGAGGGCCTCGCCGCGGGTGGTGTCGATATCACCAATGCAGACATACGCGCCGGTCTGGGCTAGGATCTCGACCAGACTAGCACCGATACCGTTGGAGCCACCTGAAACGACGATTAGGATGGGTCTAGAGACAGGGGTCTTGTCCAGCAGGAGGACTTACCGACAATCACTACGACCTTCTCATCAAAGGCCTCTTTGTGATCCGCAGTGGGGTGGAACTGGTCCAGGGGAGCAGCCGAATTGGAGGAGAGAACGGGATCGGAGGGGGCAATCATCGTGAAGGACTATCCACAGGGAAGGATGAGGGTGGATCGAAGAGGGAGATCGTTGTGATCGCTTGATGCGCAGTCACCGAGGGAGAGAGATGGCGCGGAGGAAGTTGGGTTGAAGAACCATGCTAGATCCGGGGCCGAAGGGGGACGAGGGGGCTGTTTATATAACCCAATGTTAGGCTGGGCAGGAGGCTGTCCGCTTGTCCCCCAGGACGGCAGCCTGGCCATAGTTACTCGCTCGATTGCTGTTCTCCAGGAGGGGGGGGATCGGAACCAATCACCGGTTGCAAGAGGGATTGGCGGACATTGCAGAAGAGGGTCGCGATCCCTGGGTCCTGGTGGAGCGCATATCGGACGAGGACGAGGACGAAGCGGTTACATTGTTGGATGAGAGGGAATGCGAACTCCACCGACGGCGTTATTCCCCGCCTGCCACAGTCTCACCCACAGTGGATCAACGGATCGGCAAGAGTGCGGGGAGGGAGAGAGGACGACATCTCGAGGTGATCTGGAGAGGATACAAGAGACGGATGCAGCGGTGACGAAGTGAGGGAGGATGATGGCGATAGCGATGGCGGGAATGGCGGTAAAGAAAATGAGCGGGAGGGGAGGGAGAGAGAGAGAGAGAGAGAGAGAGAGCGATAGAAAGAGGAACGGCAGGGAGGAGACGGAGATGGAGATGGAGGGCGGAGGGAGAGAGGGGAACCCGTACCTGGGCAGGTACCACCGCACAGTAGATTGGCGGGGGGGTACATTGATACGCGCACTGGTTGTATTCTCTATTTATTTATTTAGAAGATTTATTTATTTATTATTCCTATTATATCCTTCATCTTATCGTCGTATTATCCTTATTCCTCTAGTATTATTCTTATATTCTGATGTGTTAATCCTCTGATCATCCCCTCCATAATGCAAAGGGCTATCATCTTCCTCACACAGTCCAATATCATGCAACGCCACAGCCGAACCGTCCGTGAAATGCCTCAAGCGCAAGCCATCCGGGATGACGTCGACGGCGCCCCTGACTTGGGTTCTCTCCTCCAATAACACCGACATCTCAGCCCCATCGTATATCCTCGGTAACCGCAATGGGAGCAGGATCAGCTTTTTGCCATTCTGTGCTCTCTGCATGATGGGGAGACACACGGCCTGCCATCCTCTGGGATCCTACTCGACTTAGCTACCCTCCCCCTGCACGGTGATACGCCATGGCTGGATGGACATCACTTCCCTACTTCCGGTCAGCGATGCTTCGGGCTCCCGTTTAGCTTCCACCTGGATAGGGTCTAGCTTTCGCCATGACGCGATTGTCGACATTTCATGCCACGCAATGCTGCAACAAAGACTCTTATACCCTCTCGGACTGGCATGGACCGGTTGACGGCGGTGCGGTGGCCGGATAGGCCATCCGCCGAGACTCTTGGTCTCACCTTATTGGGTCGACGGACAGATAACAACAGCCTCAGTCTAAGCATCCTCGCCGGAAATTGGGGGAAGGATGCGGCGCGGCATTCGACATATGTCAACGGAGCAGCGTCCTCCGTTCGGTGCGTTGCATCACGTATCCCAGCCAGTACCACTTCAGACCGCATCCCGACCTAGGTACAATTGCATCTATCACAGTGGCATGGTTAAAGAGAATCTTGAGTCCTACTTCTTCTTTATGAGAGTACCAATGGTTCCTTTGAGCCGAAGGGAGGGAAAAAGAGCCAAGACTGAAGGGGCCGGGCATTCCGATGCTCCGTAGGAACCCATCTAGTTAGCGCTCGGCCTCATGTGGTTCTCCACCGGCCCACCGCGTGTTATGCGAGTCTGAGTCGGTTCAATCGTTCCGTTCGGCGCATAAACTGGTTTATTCTCTCAATCTACTCAGACTAGTGATTATTATTGTTGTGCGGCACAGGTCCGAGTGTTGGCCGCCAGGAGGAATTATTAATTGCCGGAAGCGGCATGATCGCACGGATCAAGGCATCCATGTCTGTCCCTTAGCACTTGGTTACATGGCAGGTCGATACAACATCATTCAGGCTAATTCACGCAACAAACTTAAGGTAACTTTTGTCGTTGGTGGCGTCGACCTTTGCTTCTGGCTCCGGCTGATCTACATGTGTATGGACGCCACCGAATCAGCCAACTCTTGGTATCTAGCGCTTAAGTCCATCTCGAATGTAGGGTAACTGGAATCTTAAAGTACACCTAAAAAGGAGGTGGGAGTGAGTAACTCTGATTGCAAGGGGTCATAGCCCGGGATGGGTTTGCATAAGATGGACCCAGATATAGTGTTGCTGCTGCACGGTAAGGGAATTGGTTATGCAACTCGACCCTTTAGAAAGTTGCGTAGTTACAATAGTCTTCTTCTTGAGATGATTCTCATTCATTCCTTTTATCTTCACCCTAAGTTCTAACGAGAAGCTATTCGTGCATGCAGTGATTCAGGGTACATAAATGCCACGCAGCATTTCCGCGGGTGGTCTGAGCACGCAACGTCCTGAGCAGGCCCACCGGTCTCCGCTTCGACTCCACGATGACATGTCTCCACCCATGCATGTTTCTGCGAGATGGACAGATCTATATCACTATCGCTCTGTCGCTAATTGTCTGTGTCTGAAGTTGTGGTGCATGGTTGAGATGAGCAAAATAATATCAAGGTAAAACAGAAAAGACCTTGAGGCACATAAGAGAACGTGTCTCGGTGCCTCAGCCATCGAATTACCTATTAAGGACTAGCGCATCAGGTATGTTCTCTTCATCGATCATCGAAATCGCTTCCAACACGATCTCTTCCTTGTCATCGCCATCTGGATCTTTCAGAGATATCGAACCACAGAAGGTACCTATTATGCAGACAAGTTATCGCATCAGAAGGCCAGCGCACCACCCAGATTGGTATCTCCGCACCCCAAAGCTCGCTGTTGCATAACGTTAACTAATCAGGCGTTCTAGATGTCTTTTTTGGTCCTCCTATTTATTATTTTGATCGAGTGCTGACCAATTCAGCGATCGAAATAGTCATGACATACCGATCGAGGAACAACCGATCCTACCAGCGGACTGAGAGCGGTAGTTGACGTCACTTCCGGAGCCCTTCTAGAACGGCCGTTGTTATATAAGATCATGCGATTATTCCATCATGGACATACCGGATGGCGATTCCGACCATCATGCATCGCATATCGACATATATAAAACCACAGTCGACCCATTTCCTTCGCCGGTCACTTTACGTCCCAAGTATCCCAGCTCAATTGTGCAAGAACAAGAAACCTACTCTCTATTCCTCCAGACATTTCGCCTCCACAATGGCAAAGACATACAACGGAAACACGTCGGAGCAGCCTCCGCGGCATGAGATGGTCTACCTCCCCGGCGTACTGTCCCCCAATCGATCCTTTGGCGTATTCCGCAAGGTCCTTCATACAGGACTGTATTCCCAATTCGTGGCGATGGAAGTGCCCGTGAACGGAGAAATCGGAGACGAGGTCAGTCATCCTAGACCATCCAAATTGGATAGCGACTGACAGATGACACCAGATCCACACCGTTGATCAGGTCCTGCTGTTCACCCACGGAAATGGCAAAGCAATCGTGGCCGGAAAAGAACAGGATGTAAAGCAGGGCGACGTGGTCATCGTCCCGGCTGGCACGCAGCACCAGTTTCTCAACATCGGCAAAGATCCTTTGGAACTGGTGACGGTGTATTCGCCCGCAGAGCATCACCCGGCCACCGTTCATCAGACCAAGGCTGAAGGCGATGCAAAGGAAGAAGCCGGTGAAGATGAACCGCCGGAATGGACCACGCGCAGTAAGGCCGAGAATGAAAACCTGGGGTTGGTCACGCCTTGAGGTGCCATCATAGCCTAAATAAGCCAGCCCCCTGTGACAATAAAACGCACAATTAATCTTCACATTCTTCACATTTTCGTATTTGCGCAGGGACTAGGGACTGAAACACGACTTCTCGTGACCTGTAGGGATTTGTCAAATCAGCCTAATTCCCCGTGTTGAAACAAGACATGCATCCTCGGACGACCGGACCGATGCTAGAAATCGGGTGGCACTTATATAGTGGGTGGAAGAGAAATGTCTCATTCACAGACCGCATAGCAGCATATTAATTCGTGTCGCAATGAAAAACACCCAGCTGTTGTTCGTCCTCACTACCACCTGCCAGGGAGGTAGGGGCTTTCCCTCCACAGCTGGAAGACTCACTGACTATATACAGTCCTCGCACAATGTCCGGGCCTCCCATCTTCCCTTTCTCTAGAGCCCATATCGACTCTGCCAGACCCATTTTCGTGGTATCCACTATCGGAAACAGGTCGGATCAGCTCAAAAGATGACTTCACATGTCGCCAGCAGCACATCGCTGCGCTGCTACAGCGTTTGGAATTGGGAGAAAAGCCCCCGTCCCCTTCCACAGTAAAGGCATCCTTCACCCAAAATACACTCTCTATCGCGGCGTCAGAAAGCGGAAAGGAGATCGCATTCAATGTCACTATCAAATATCCCTCGGAGGGAGGCGATGGTCCTTTCCCTGCCATGATCGCGTATGGGGCGCTTAGTATTCCTCTACCGGCAGGAGTAGCCACGATCACATTCGACAACAGCCAGATTGCGGAGCAAAACGACCAGAGCAGCCGTGGAAAAGGCCTTTTCTACGATCTATACGGGGCAAACCATACAGCAGGAGCCATGGCGGCATGGGCGTGGGCCGTGTCGCTGATCCTTGACAGCCTGGAGTCTACACCAGAGGCGAATATTGCCGTCACCAAGGTCGGAGTAACCGGATGCTCGCGTAACGGCAAGGGCGCGATGGTCGCGGGAGCGTTGGACTCGCGGATTGCGTTGACAGTCCCGCAGGAGTCCGGCACCGGTGGATCAGGCTGCTGGCGTCTGTGTGAAGCCGAAGAAGGCGCTCCTGAGAAGGTCCAAACAGCGGGTGAAATCGTCCAGGAGAACGTGTGGTTCTCGACGAGCTTCAATGCATATACGGATAATGTTGACCGTCTTCCGTTCGATCATCACATGCTGGCTGGGCTTATCGCTCCGCGCGCCTTGCTTTCGCTGGACAATGCGGGTTATCAATGGCTGGGACCATGGTCATCCCTGGGATGTATGCAAACAGGTCGTATGATTTGGGAGGCACTGGGCGTTCCTGATCACATGGGATATTCGCTGTCGACCGACCATTCCCATTGCGTGTTTCCTGATGAGCAAGCCGAGGACTTGTCGGTGTTCATACGTCGGTTCCTCCTCGGAGAGGAGACCAACACCACAGTGCAGAAGAGCTATCCGGGGATCTCATTTGAAAAAGCAGATTGGGTTGATTGGGAGGTGCCAACTCTGACTTGAGATGGCAGCTGGAGGACAATACCCAAGAGCAAAGTTCGGCCATTTGGAAGACTGCTTGTCCATGCTCCTCGCCAGCAGACACGTGCTGAACGTGCCCACCTCAAACCCGCGCGAGCGAGTGTACAACTGCATCAGCCATTCTTTGACGCCAACTCTGAGGGGTAGAAGCTCCTCCTCGCAGGACGGAAGCAGATCAGCCAGATCAGAAACGTCTTCGATCTTTCTAGTCAGAATGCCAGTCTCCTTTGTAGCCTCATCCCAAGCCCACGTGTTGTCATCCGACTCCTTCTCGTATTTGTGGCCGAAGCGTGCCATGTCCTCACAAAAGGTGGTGCTCCTGTTCATGACGATGGTGGCAAGACGGAGCTCCTCGAACTCATCAAAGGTGTTATCGGCCCCGTAGTTGGTCGAAAACGCCTGTGTAGCGAGCTGCTGGAACCGACTAATAATATCCAGGAGGAATGCCGCTTGCTGCTCGGTGGTTTCACGCTCCTCACCGATAACGCGGAGAGCAGCCTTCGCCTCCTTCAGTCGTTTAGTGATTTCAGAACGGACCTATCTGTGGCGTCAGTGATCCATCTCATGTATTTGGGCCGGGTGACAAACCAAAGGAAAGGAGCGGCGCGCATTTTCCGTGATAACTTCCTGCAGCCGCCTTCTCAGGGCTCCGATACCGAATCGCTCAAGAAGAATAGCGTTCAACAGATCACCGCGTCCGAACTGCTCCTCCGCGGCGTCACGGTCAACCTGGCCGTCCTCAAGCTCGCGTTGACCAAGGTTGCGAATGACCACCCATCCATGGCGTACTGCCATCGTTCTGCCCAGGACAATGTCCATCACTTTTGCCTCAGCGCCCTGGTCCACCAGATCCGGCTTGGTGAGCACACCGAACGTTCGGCCGCCCTCGGGGTCCAACTCGCGGGCCATTTCGATGATCTCCTGCGTGGCGATGTCGACGTTGGAGGGGATAACCATCAGCATAATGGAGCGCGGGTTCTTCATGTAGCCCAGGACCATCTCCCTGACCATCTTGATGTCGGTTTTGGTGGTTATTCCCGGCGTGTTATTTTTGAAAATACCCGGGACATCGATGACGCTGAGATGGTCCTCGTCGGGTCCTGAGGTCTCCAGACGGAAGATATCATTCGAGAACGTCAGACGTTCGGGATGGTGTTTGTTCGAGACCTCCATCAGTTCATGTACCTAGACCAGTATGAGCTAGACACCAGTAGTAACATGTGGATTACTTGCCTCTTCCATCACACGTGCAAAGGACTGCGGGTCAACCTCACTGATCTGAGCGTCCCATGATTTCAGTCTTGCGCCATGCTCAGAATCAGATCCCGCAGCTGGAATCATAGATGCCTTGATCTCGCAGCGTGTGAGGTCCTTCCTGCGGCGGAAGATGATCTGGGAGGCGTATCGAGTGCAGAGTCCGCTATCGCGAGGAAAGGGCAGTCTGGTCTTAGCTTCAAGCACTGAGCTCCTACCGCTGGATTGATCGCCAACGACCACCAGCTGGGGAAGATCGATGTATTCACCGACGTTGCAGGCGAAGAGACGATCGATCTTGTCCAGAAGAACGGGATCTGCCAAGGCTTCTTTCTTTATGGGCATTTTAAGGTAGAATAAGGATACTGTCAGATAGAGAAGAAGAGAAGAAGAGAAAAATTGGGATATTAAAGGCAATGTGGTGAGGTGAAAGAGTAGGAAGAGGTGAAAAATGTAGGTGAGGTAGAAAGAGAAGAAAAGAGAAAATATAGTGAGACGACGGTGATGCATTTCATTTTGGGTCAGCCCAGAATCTCCGCCATTTCGCATATATTTCGTTTGCACCCCTCTATACATGCGTGAATTAGGCCATGTTTGCCTTGCCTTTCCTTCCCATCATGATGGCTCCCTCCTGCGTGTTTCCACAATCCAAGACAACCATATCCATCCGCTTTTCATAAGACTGCTTGCTCTTCTCTGACGACGTACGAAGCATGGACCACCGCAAATGTGGCAACGGACGGATCAGCTCATCCACACAGTCCAATAGCCACCCTCCCAAGCCCAGGCCTTGATATTCCGGGAGGATGTACACATCCGTGAGGTAAGCAAACGTAATCGTGTCGGTCACCAGGCGCGCAAACCCAATCTGTTGGAGGTTGTCAGACGTGGGGTTTGGTTTGTACACGCCAAAGCAAAATGATTGATCGAGAATCTGGCGCAGAATATCGTCAGGAAATGGTTGGGTCCAATACATAAAGTCCTGGGCGAAGGCGGCATTGATGCTGTCCACCGAGAGAAGGCTCCTGTCCGTTGACACAGTGAACTCGCCCTTAGTCCAGATCCGAGGTTCAGAAGGTAGCGCCATGGTTGAGAGAGCTGGAAAATGTGTGTTTCTTGCCGAGAGGGGTTGTTCAGTCGTGATATGTCGTGATAGCGGCAGTCGGCTGAAGGATGAGTCATGCTCGTGTTTACATCCGTTTCCCCTTTGGGATACTTACCATATAGTCAGAATTATCAAGCAGGAGAGATGAAGAATAAACAGTGTAGCTTGGATTTCTCTATCGAAGAATCTATTTCTCACTGTCTGCTCGCGGTATCCTATTCTATGACCTAAACCTCCATATTCGAACCCTCTAATATATCCAGGGCCTCGCTTGCACTAATACGACTGGATGGGAGGAACCGCATGAGTCCTCGTATTACCTCCAGTAGAGGGGCAAGAACAGGTTCATGTATCCTTTCGGTGAATCTTCGGTCCAGCTCAGACAGTTCACGATCTATGAACTGTTAGCAGCGCATCTTATGATATACTGGTATACTCACTCTTATCAATCTCCAGATCGTGCTCGGACTCCTTTTGCATTGATTCCCACTTACTCTGCCATTCGACCGGCAGCTCCTCCACGAACCCGATCATTTGGAAAACCAGTACCTCGATCTCGCCAAGATACCAGAATGGAGTACTCGCGAATAGAAATGAATAGATCTATGTCTGTCCTTTAGTAAACCGTTGTCCCAGTTGGTGAATTTGCTTACCGCACAGCCCACTCGCCATAAATCAACGCGGTAATCAAAAAGATCTGTAAAAATAGTCTCAGGAACACGCAACGAGCCCGGCTGGGCCAGGTGCTGGGGCTCATTCCCTCGTAAGAAACTCTCCCCAAAATCAAGCAGTCGGATATCTTCGTCGTCCTCATCGATCCAGTCGACCCACTCTGCGGCTTTGACTAATTGTGTGGGAAATCCATCTGGAAGAGGCGTGCCATCAAGTCGGGACAGTGGCTCGATCTCCGGGGATCCAAGAACTGTAAAAAGGTCGTTTTCACCTGCTTTGGAGAG
Organism: Aspergillus terreus NIH2624; assembly: GCF_000149615.1. Classification (NCBI taxonomy): domain Eukaryota; kingdom Fungi; phylum Ascomycota; class Eurotiomycetes; order Eurotiales; family Aspergillaceae; genus Aspergillus; species Aspergillus terreus. The sequence goes on from NT_165972.1 coordinate 2,658,458, forward strand.
CTGACTGCAGCTAAAAGCGATGTTCCGACCACTTATATCTGTGCCGCATGTAAGTATTGCACATAACCAGTGAAATGTCCTGCCTTGAAGAGTGCTCTCACCACCGTGACACATGCCGACGCTTTGTAGAAATCTGACAGCTTCCAAAACCTGTCGGGACATTCGACTGATGATCTCGGGACAAAGTTGGTCGCCCACCTGTTGGTAGTCTGCGAGAACCTTATCAACAGATGGTCCCAGTAGTTCAAATACCAGACACTGATGGGCTCCGTTGGGCCCCTCATGGCAGAATGAATCAAGCAACTGGATTGATTCTCTCGGGTTTGAGATTTCAAATATTCCAGATTCTGCAGCTCTCGCGACTCATGGGAGTTTGCAGTCATGATTTTCAACGCAACCCATTGATTGCAACTGGAGCATCATCAGTAAGGGATGAAGCAAAGAGCGTGGTTCATTAATCTACCACCTCTGATCATGGGCCAGCCACACAGTAGAAAAGCCACCCCATCCTAACTTATGGTGTACCTTATAGCGACCGTGCTGGAAAGTGTCCCCAAGCGTAACCGGGTAATAGCCCCCTGGCCGATATTTTGACAGAGACTCTTGCGTGTACAAGAGGTTGTTCTGACAGAAAGAGGATAAATCCATGTCGAAGGCGAGAATGAGTCGAGGAATATAAGGTGTGGGTGGTAATGCAGGGGTTATCTGGCGATGCTGCAATGACTAACCGGGTTCCGTAAGCATGGCTTCTAAAAATTACTCAAATATGCCCAAGCTTGTGTTTTCTGCCACTATTGTCTGATGACATGAAATTCATTTGTTATCAAGCAAAGCCTCAATATGTGATCGCACGAACGCCACCGGCATTTGGGCACATCTTGTATGGCTACCAGACACCAGATGCGGGAGAGTTCAAGCCCCCCAGCACGGCCTCAAAGCTTATGTATTGCTTTTGATAGCTTATATATCATCAGAATTTGTTGATGCACCCTAACAAACAGCTCTGTATGGCCATAGGTTCTAAGAGAGCCGTTTCAGCTCCGCCAACCATTTCCATGGAGTGCCTTTGCCAGTCAATGTTGCGCAAAACATGTCTCACACCACTTTCAACCAAATATATACATAGGCAATCTCGGGAGGATGATCCACTTGTGATGTAGAGTTATCACTTGTTTATGACGGATAGCTCACAGGGCGGACTGAGCTACGACTGCCTCGTTGGTAGTTTCCATCACATTTTCTGACTCACCAACTCTTAGGTACTCTCATTCTCTTTCAATAGACAGTCGATCAGCAAATGCAAGGAGAAAGCGAATCCCCCTGAGGCTGGACTGTTGCATCTGCATTCCATCCCTTTCCGGCGGTGTGGTTGCCCTTTTCGGTTATTTCCGCCATAACATTCCTTTGTCCCCAAAGTCAATCTCAATTCTGGACTCTCCTTTTATCAACCTCACAAGCTAGCAGACAAAATGCTCAGATGGTTTGTACACTGCGTTATTATCTTTAACATTTGCAGCAAATCTGACGCGAATTGTAGGTATCAGAATTGCCTGTCTCGACGTCCAGTCTTGACGCAGAGTCTAACAACTGCAGTAAGTTCGCTGCATCTGCATCTCACGACTCGAAAGCTGAAGGTATTTTAAGTGTCTCTTTGCTGTTGGTGATGGCCTTGCCCAGCAAGGGGTTGAACAAAAGGGCTTCAAACACCATGACTTGACGCGCACGGCCAGAATGGCGCTCTACGGAGGAGGTACGCCCAAGAGTCTCATCCGCATCGTACAGTAAATTTAGACTGATCTGTATGAAGCTGTTTTTGGTCCAGTCGCCACGAAATGGTTCCAATTCCTTCAGAATCGGATCAATCTTTCATCTCCCCAGAGAACGCTTTTGGCGCGTGTGGCCACCGACCAGCTTGTCTGCGCTCCAACTATGATTGGGGTATTTCTTTCCAGCATGTCCGTTTTAGAGGGCAGTGATCCGCGCGAAAAGCTTCAACGAACCTATTGGGAGGCACTGCGTACCAATTGGACCGTGTGGCCTGTTTTCCAAGGAATCAACCTATATCTGGTCCCTTTGCAGTACCGGGTTTTGGTTGTGAATGTATTGAACATCGGTATGATATACTAATGGTCCATGATGCGTCATTTTGCTAACGTACCCAGGTTGGAACTGCTTTCTAAGCTTTTTGAATAACGCCGAAGATGCTCATGCAGTTCCTGATATCTAACGGACATGGCAGCATCAAGATATAAAGTATCGAGATCTAGGTTTCTCCCGAATGTTTGAAGTGTAAGACTTCCAGAATGATATAATTTATTTTTACTACTTCTTCTACTTTTTTACTTTTGTTGATAAACAAAACATTGAACTCATTATGACACGGCACAATTCTTCTCTGCTGTGTCAAGGCGGGTAGATTACTTAAATAGGTTAACACCGATGTCGGAAATTACCCCTTTTCGATCAGTCCGCCAATGCAGAACACCGACGCACATTATGAAAGGCAATAATGCTCCGTGCAGAATGCAAGAGACAATTCCAAATCGATGGCTAGGCTGCAGGGGTCTCCTGCAATGGGCTGGATTGCAACTGGAAATGCATATTGTCATCATAACATGTTCAAAAATACGCAGAGTACGAAGGTAGCCACCCGAAGATGACCATTGAAGGACATCTATAGCCACCATCTCCGCATTCCGAGTCTTGGCGCTTACGGGCTTGATGATGAGATTCATATCAACACGCAGAGTGCATCCCAGTGGGATAGTCTGAGACATGTATGTGCGTGATTGACCGGCCGTACTGGGCACTGACAGCTTCTGCACAGCATGCTTGTCAAACAAGCCAAGTCTTCTATAACGGGTTAACATTCGAAGAGTCCTTGGTATCAGACAGGAATGGGACGCATAGTAAGCGTGCAATATAATCTTCTAGGCTGGGGCCAGACAAACACTAATGGAACCAGACCGGTGTGAGAGAGGAGGGATTGTTGGAAGAGGACTCTTGGTTGACATGGTATGCATATGCCTCAGCTAATACCCCTTCAATTTGCTCATACAACACAGGTCCGGTTCTATGAGAAACGAGACGGATCCTCCCCGAATTCCGTTACCAGATATGAAATCAAAGGTTTAGATATCATTGCAATAATGAAGAACCAAGGTAGCGTACCGAGACAAGGGGACATTCTGATGATCCGAACGGGGTTCATCCGGTGGCACAACCAGGCCTCGGATGAGGAGCGAAAGAAAGGCACCTTTGGTAATCATCAATTGATTGGTGTGGAAGCGTCAGAGGAGACTGTACGTTGGCTGTATGACCAGCACTTTGCCGCATTGGTTGGGGATACTGTCGCCTTTGAAGCCTGGCCCCCTCAACGGGATTCTAAATGGACCTTGCATGACTGGGCCTTGGTATGGTGGGGGACGCCCCTGGGGGAGATGTGGGACCTCGAAGGCTGGAGCCGGGAGTGTGAGAAGCACCAGCGATGGACCTTTATGGTGACTAGTGCTCCTCTCCACGTAAAGGGAGGAGTTGGTAGTCCCACCGCAAGCCATTGCAATCTTTTGAGCTTCTACACTCGAAGTGTATTGAATACTGAAACTTTCGAGCAAACAAACCCATTCGTTACGTTTTCCACAATAATGATTTCCCGCTGTTATAGGGGGAGCGATTGAGATAGGGTCGAGGTAATGGGGATCCTGTCTGTTGGCTCTGTGGAGTTGAATGCCCTAATTGCGTGAATGGGGTTGCTCTATTGGTGAAGGATGAACTGGTATCCGACCTGATCATCTGGATCTACGGAATATGGAGTTGAAGAGCCAACAATAGAACAATTTAGCACGAGAAACGCAACATTACTTAAACCTGCATGCATAACATCCCTGTATGATGCGGTGACTACCTGAGCACTGACTTCACAAAATTCTCCACCACACTATTATTACCACACAGTCTTATCACTTACCCAGAGGTGCCCCAGACCCTCATGACTTGGATTCAGTAGCAAGGTGTTCAGTTCCCTCGTACAGCTTAGGCATAGGCTCCAGCTTCTGCCGGAGGATCCAGACGCGGAAGTGCCAGATGGCATTCCTGATCTGATATGCTGCATGCTTCCGGGTGGGAACCGAAAACACCTGGTCTAGTTCTTCCAGGGTGAGAGCTGGAGACGTCAGTAACAGAGCCAGAAGTACGGGAGAGGAGTAAACTCACACTTGGTTTCAGGAACAAAAAGCAGTACGAGGAACCAGCCAATGATACACCAAGCGGCATACCACCCAAAGGCTCCCTGTGGCTTGAATGCGCGGAGTAGCATGGGCCAAGTAAACGAGAGGATGAAGTTGAAGCACCACGTGGTGGCGGTGGCCCACGACATACCGACTTCACGTACATGCAACGGGAATGCTTCGGCCGAGTAGGTGAATGGTACCGGACCTTCACCGGGGGAATAGAATACTTCGAACAGATACATTCCTGTTGTCACCATCGCCACTCGAGCCTTGCTGTCTGGAACATCCGGTTCGATCCAGAAGGAGAACCCGGACCAGAAAAGACAAATCGCCAGGAAGGGGAACGTAAAGAGAAGTAGATTCCGTCGACCCCAGGTATCGATGGTGAAGAAAGCCGGAAGAGCGAAGACCCAGTTGAGGATTCCGGTCCCCATGGATACTAGCAGGGCCTGTTGAATGGAGTAGCCGGACTCAGTGAAGATGGTTGTGGAATAGTACGCAATGACGTTGACGCCACAGAACTGCGCTCGGTCAGTAGAATGGCATCCAGTATGAATGGGCGAACTACCTGCTGCAAAAACATAACAATCCAGCTGGCCAAAGTTGCCCGAGCATTCCGCGGAATGGTAAAAAGCTCCACGAACATGGTAAAGAAATTCTTTCCCTTGTTGACCTCTTTTTCTAGCTGGACACCGACATATGCATAGTAGAGATCACGGGCCGCCTGTAGGTCAGTCGGACGCAGTGTGCGAAATGCCCGGAAGGCCTTGTCGATCTTGTTGTGCTCGATGAGCCAACGGGGGGATTCCGGGCAGAAATAGACCTGCGCGCAGACAATGAGAGGCAGGACGACCGTCGAGCCGAGCATCAACCGCCACGAGAGGTCATCGGACAGGCCCATAAAGGCCACGCCCATGATATTCCCTAGCATGATACCAAACGCCGTCCACATTTGCCACATCATGACCAAGGCACCACGAATAGGAGCTGGAGAACACTCCGCCGCATAGACCGGTACAGTAGAAGACTTGGATCCGATACCCAGACCTAGCACGAAGCGGGCGAGGAAGAGATTGACCCAGGAGTTGCAAACACCTTCCCACACAGATGCGACAGCTGCAATAAAGCACGAGATGAAGATTGTTCCGCGCCGGGCAAAGTAACGGTTCATCGGTTCAGTGAGCCAACAGCCCAGAATGGCACAGGCCAGGTAGGGGGCGCCCACAACTAGTCCTGTGATATAGTCTTGCATCTGGGGCGAGAAGCGATCGGCTTTTATTCCTAGTTGCTGCTGATGTTAAAAATTGTAAAGAGGTTGGGGAGGGAAACAGCAAATACCTTGAGATAGATAGCCTGCGCTCCGTTGTTAACCGTCTCATCCATTCCCTGCACAGCAGCTGCGAGAGAGCACATTGTTGCCATAAAGTAGAGGGGAAAGGGCTGAGACCACTTGTGAGTATGCTCACGCTGGAGTGCCTCTTTCTCCCAGACCTCCAGTTCCGGCAAGCTCTGGGCGGCGTGGGGATCCTGAGACACCAAGGCGCCCTTCCGGAAGGTGTCTCGATACTCGTCCAAGTTGTATTTTGAACAGAAGGCATCGACATCCTGAAACAGTTTATCTTTCGGGATGCCCGCCAATGGGTTCTCGAAGACAGCATTCAACCGGTTGGGCGGACGTCCTTCGATATCATAGATGCTGCTCCGCCGTCTGGGGGCTTCCGCATGTTCGTAGGTGCCCGGGGACCCATTCTCACTGTCGATCTTTTCATTGGGGCTGCTGTCTTCTTTAGACATTTTGATGAGCGACGAGGGAGATCAGATGATAGAAAGATTCTGACGTTTTCTAGCTTTCTGGTAGGACTGTCGATTGGGGGCAGAGGGCATAATTCTCTGGGGATAGAGGCCGTAAGCACACAGACGAAGGTCTCTGGCGTGGAGAAACCCGGCTGAAGGAGATCCTTGTGGTTTATATTACGACCAGGATACGACCTCATCCTTACCCTACTCCGTAAGAGGCTCCCGACTACAGTGGATCCAGTGAGTGTCTATGACCGAATGAGACTTCCCCGCCTAGGATGTACGTTGGTGCGGTATCAGCTGCTACGGGCGAAGGAGGGTGATCAGATACATCGTTTGCCCATGGAGACCCAATCCGGCTGTCGTACCATCCGCATACAGACAGGAGAACCGGGGATAGAACAAGCAATAGCAGAGTCAGTGATGGGCAGGGATGCGCTTCCTATGCCGTCATCGGCGCCCATGTTGGCGCTCACGCATCGACGGCGTTGCAGCGAGGCGGAGAGAGCTAGATAAGGCGTAGGATCCATGGACGGGTACAGCCTACTACTGGACGACACAAACTCCGCCATCCGATTTCCCGAATCGGACCCCATGGGGAGACGCCAGAGCGCCCGTGGAACAGCCACGGGGATGTCTGACGCAGCCAGTGAGAGACAGATCGGCCGTTGGGGGTGGTGGAGATGGGACAAGCAATGACAAGCCGTCTTGGGCTTCTTGACCGTCAGAATACGACCCGATGACGCTGCGTCAGGCGGGAACTGGTCAGAATAATTCCGAGACTATTCGTGTCGATGATTTCCCCTGATGGAACATCCCCGCGCGGGCGAGGTGGCTGACTCGTGCTGAGGGTGGGAACGCCTCATCCGGGCGATCCGGATGGCTGAGTTCCAAGTAACTAAAGTAGTTATGTAGGTCCTGTGCCTTTTTGCCTATAAGGGGTCTCGGCGTTTTCCGACCGTAATAGCCAGGGGGAAAAACCGATGAAGACGGCCATTTTATAAGTAGAACTTAAGCCTCGAAAGGGAGGATCTCACTCTCTGTAATACTCGGGCCATGGATGTCTGCGTGCCGTCGCATTATGACGACCACATGAGCTGCGAGCGGAGAAGCATGGATATGGATCCTTGGTTCAAGGGTTGAGTAAGAGGGGACAAAGGAAAAGAAGAAAGAAAATAGAGGGAAAATAAATAAGTGTTCAATATATGCGAGCTACCTCAGTGAGAAAGAAAGAGTGACAGCCGAGGCAGCAATAAAAATTGTATACTACATAGAATGACAATTCCGTATGTCGGACGAAGTCATACAACAGCCCCCCACGGGCTCATCTAAGTGACGAATTTGATCGAACTGCCCAAGAAATCTCGCACTGCCTGTCTAGAAAATACCCAGATCCCCAAAGATAGGGAAGCGAGGGGGACCTGCCGTGGGCTTTCCGATCGCACAGCTGGAGCTGCTCGGAGAAGGGGTGGGCAGAGCGGTGGACCTGACCCCAATAGTTCTCCACGACCAGGAAGGGGCCGGGCCAGGAGTATGCCATGCCCCGGGACCCCCCTCTGTCAAGTGAGGAATATGGCCGAGACCATGTCTGTCGTGTCCGCCGTGGCGCTTGGCAAGAGCCGAAGAGGAGGGAGCTGGGGTAGAAGAGGGGATCGCCGAGCTGGAGTAGTCACCGGCACCGAGCTTACCAACACCAGCGTGAGCCTTGACGTAGGAAGCCACCTGAGAGGCCGGCATCAAGGTGAGGTCGCCCTCGTCCGACAGCCAGCCCGAGAAAACCCCGTCACCAGCCGACGACAGCTCCCCAGAGCTGGTGAGAACGTTGGGGATACAGGAACGACCCAGGGACCCCGAGCAGGTAGATTCATCATCCGCGCTGACGGCGAAGACGCCATCGAGATTCTCCTTCGTGAGCGGGGTTTTGACGTTGGAGAAGACATTTCCTTCGATGAGCGACTTGCCGGCGGACTCAACATCAAACGCATGACCGCTGTTGTCGGACCAGTAATTGTTGTAAGAGTGCCAGTAGCTGCTCTCTCCAAGCTTGGGGGAGCGACCCGATGTATGATGGATGTAGTTGCGGGCAAAGGTGATTTGCTCGTTCTTGCCCAAGCCGAGGCTGTCCAATATTCAACATTAGAAGGGAAATTCTTTGCCTGGGAGGGAACGTACAGGGTCCAGTAATGGTGGCCATCGCAAGATGCCGACCAACTGGTGCGGCCATCGAACTCGCTATTCGAGATCGTCACTGACCCACCTATGCAGATGTTAGCATTGCGACGGAAAGGACAAGGGATGTATTTACGTATACATACTCGACTCGTAGCCTGTCACGAACATTTGACGACCGACCAGAGAGATCTTGACGTGGTCAATCCAGATCTTGTCAGTACCATCCAACGAGATGGCGTCGCCACCCCAGATGTATTCAGGGTTGATATCGGTGATGTGGATGTTCTGGATGATCACGTTGCTCGCACCGCCCGTCAGACGAAGACCCTTCCCGCGGATGACACCAGCGCTGCCCACACCAACAATGGACTTGTCCGAGCCGACATCCATGCCTTTGGTTCCCGCCTTGTCATAGGTGCAAGTGACATTGGGAGAGCTGCCGCACCAGCCAAAGGAGGTCTCAATGGCATTCTGACCGGAGCTGCCACAGGTGTTGGAGCTGGGGACGCAGCAGGCGCAGTCGGCACAGGTGCCTTCACTCCCGGTGAAATCAAACTCCTTGTCGATCAGGATAACGCGAGGCGTATCATCCGACAGCCACTGGGCCAGTTCTTTGATGTCACTGGGAGCGGCTGGAGCGGCGTTCCCACCACCGGTGGTGCCCGCGGCAAAGCCGAACGGCTTCCCTACAACACCTTGGGCGTGCGCCGACGCGCCTAGCAAGGCGGCCGCCATGAGAACTGTGCGAATGAGTGTCATGCTGGCCTAAAAAGAGAATAAGGTAGAAAATGGACGACTGAACCTGCAGTCTTCTTGTAACGAATGGAGGTAAGGGAGGATGAAGCCGACCAGAGGGAAGAACCAGGACGGTGCTCATGGTTCATGGCCCGTCTTATACCCCAAAAAATCTTCCCCGATTAGAATCATATCGCAGAGAGATAATCCGCAGGGCGGAATATAATTCCACCACAGGCCGTCACAGATGGCGATAGTGAGACGCGACGGAGATGCTTGGCATGGCAGATCCTGGGGCCTTGGTGTTTCACGGCGACGATCGTTGCTGAAAGTCGGCATGCACGAACGCAGCAGTATCGGATAGATTCATGATCGCCTGGAATGCGTATTCATCGGACGGGAGAATGCGTCAACAGCACGCTTTTGGCGGAGAAACCTAGAGATCGTCAGGACGACGGAGTTTTTGCCGGAGAGATCATCGTTGCTGCATATTACCTATCGTCTGAAATATAAGACCACGTCAGGGACGGAAGGTATATCTAACCCGAGTCCAAAGTAGATATCTATCTCATTGACTCCGAAGATGAGGCATATAGATACAGTGTTGAATAGGATGGATTCGAGAACATCACTAAAGACGTCATACCTGTCAGACCCTGTGAGACTGGGCCAGAATGCTTGGCGGGGGTGACTAAGCCCACTTTCCCTTTTGGGACTTCCATTCCTCTCTCTCTCTCGCCGTCTTCTCCAAGTCCTGTCGCCACCTCTCATCCATGGCTGTTCATTGACAGGCGGAGCCTCACGGGAAGATGTCTACATCTTCTCGTCTTCTCCCTCCCCTTCCATTGAAGCAATCATGTCTGCTTCCTCTTCGACGCCGTCCTTTGTCGAGGACCGGAGGCGCTCGAGGATGATTCCACCACCGCCAGTCCCTATCGCACCCTCGGTAACTCCAGCGACATCCTTATCGCCGTCCTCTGCATCACCATCCGAGAGAACTGCACCCAAAGTGGCGATCCCGCGCCTGGAGAATCGCAAGGATAAGGTCCAACGTCAGAGGACACTCCGCGCTTGCGTCCCCTGTCGAGATCGCAAGACCAAATGTGACGGACACATGCCCGTCTGTCGGCAGTGTAGCCTCACAGGAAGTGAATGCACCTGGACCTGGTCGAAGCGCGAACGCAAGGACTGGGAGCTCGAGGCCGCGCGATCCAAAATCCACGCATACGAGGCCCTCCTCGCCGAAATCCTCGCCAAGAGTCGCGCCGATAATCTCCACTCCATCGAGGATATCTTTTCGGTGCGAGTCCCCGAATTGCACCGGAGGGCGCTAATCAATGATGGTAAACTAGAAACACTTTCAAACGTCCCCAGAGATCTTTGCCTCGCTCCTGGTGTCGCGCTCCCTCCTCGATCAGCATCTCCCACCCGCCAGACCGGGGATTTCTCTGCGTCGAATGCATTTGGCTTCGACTGATACCACCGGCTTTCAACCGTTATGCTCCAAGCCATCATTCCAGACCAGTCAGATCCAGAACTGGACCTCTTTTGTGGATAATGACACTGCTAGCCACCTCCTCTCCCTGTACTTTGCCTGGGAAAACCCTGTATGGCATCTGGTGGATCAGGACATGTTCTTGCACGATCTGGAAACCGGGGGCCGTCGGTTCTGTTCGCCTCTCTTAGTCCATGTTCTTCTTTTCTTCGGCGTGGTACCTCCCCATTACCCCGAGCAAGGTGCGGATCTAACCAATCTAGAGCATATCGTACGACCTTGGCCAGATCACCAACCGGCGGGAGGAAAAGGTGCTTGGGAAACAGTTATATGATGCGATTCAGCGACTGTGGGAACTGGAGAAGACGGATGCCTGTCTGCCAACCGCGCAAGGGAGCATCTTGATTGGGTTACTCTGTTGTACCTTCGGCATCGACCGAATTGGGACCCGCTACATCCTCCACGGTGCGGAACTGGCTCAGCAGTTTGGGTTAGACCGTGACGGAGCTGGTTATTTCGCTACTGGAAATACCAACCTGGTTGATCCCATCCACCGCTGTCAGACCATTGTCGCCTGGGCCTTTTTCGACATTCAAGCGTATGTCCGCCCGCTACCCCATTTGTATGCGCATGCTCACCAATTAGACTCGCCGCTCAAGTTTATAGGAAAGGGCCAGTGTGGCTCGAACCGCCATCCGTTCGATTCAGCCCAGGCGAGACGCACCTTCTAGACAATGACGCGAACTGGATCCCTTACCCCTTCGCCGGGCCAATATACCCGTCCTTAACCTTCACGTCGGCGTGCGCTCGGAGTGATCTGGTTGAAATAGTTCACAAGATTGCCCTGTTCTCCCGCAAGTTCCCCTACTCCGCGATAGAGGAAGATGACTGGGTATATGGCTCGACACTCTATCAACGTCTCGTCTCCTGGCGAGAGAACCTACCGACTGTCCTTCTGCCGAAGGAAACCCCTTGTCCTCATATTATTTGCCTGCAGTGAGAAACCCCCCCCCCCCCGGGGAAGTTTCAGCGAACGTGCTGACCCTTCTAGTATGTACTACCACGTTTCCGTTGTATCTTTATGCGACATTTTCAATCTCCATTCTGATCCGTCAAAACCCGAACCCGCCACCCGGGCTCAGTTTTCGCCCGTCGAAATCAAGTTGCATTCTATGGATACCCTGGGATCTCTCATACTGTTGTTCAAGCAGCACCATGGATGGAAGTCTATACCCATAGTCATGCTCCACTATTTCTGCGTTGCTGGTATCCATTCGATCTCACAATTGCGTTCAAATCGACCAAAATGGAACTTGGTCCTAGAAAGCTGTGTCGTTGGCCTCTGGTATATGAGTCTTGGGTGGGGTCGATTGTGCATGGCCTTCTTGCGCACCATTGAATTAGTTTTCAAGAACGCCAACATGGATGCACGCCTGATCCCGCCCAAGGTCCTCCAGATCTTCTATCAGCTCGATCGAAATCTCTGGACTGCTCGAGATGTGTCGTCCCTGGCCGCGGACTATGTGGTTCAACATATTCCGGATGATGCAATCCAGCAAAACGGGTCCGGCCCCGGATATCGCGCCCAAGGGTTGGAAAGTCTGATCAACGCGTTGGATCAGTTGTCGATGCAGTAATCGCTGCATCTCTATATACCCCATGTACGAAGTATGCGCGATCAATGTCAGATACTATCACCATCATTTGAAAATCAACTTCCAGACTCTCCAAGCCTTGTGGAAGCCAAACAATCTTAGTCACCCCATCAGGTTAATTTTGCAACGTACGATCTGGACTCTGAGAAAACTGTCCATCCATGCGTCAGCGGTTAGTACGATCGTCTGTCCGATCCCTGTCGATATATCCTGCGTCACACTGTCTTCCGTTAGAGGAGGCACATCAGTCGGCCCGTGTCCTCCCGTGTGTGCCTTTCCGCTTTGGTCAGCAGCGGGTCGTTGGACTCCTTTGTGGAGTCTTTCCGTTGTAGTGGCCCCAGAGCCTCCTTGCGGAATTCCTCCAGGATGACGACGTAGCGCTGCGCAAAAGACTTTGAACCGCACGTCGCCAGATCCTGTTGTTCCTGCTCTCCCACCATCCAATCTCTGGAGAGGCATCAGCGCATGTATTTTCCCGCACGACTCGGTGTTGGTATATTCGGTGAAGTTGGCGAGGATAGTGCGAGAAGAGGCGCTACCGAGTGGGCTGCGCAACAGGCTCTAAGGACATGATGATATTCTCTCTAGATAGTCTACGTTGACCACCAGGGCCCTTGCTCCTTCATGAGGTCAGGAGCTCTGTCTGATACCGCCGTTCACCTAATCGTGGAAGACTATTACGAGTTTTGCAAGGCATCCCCGACGAGCGCCAAATTCTGGATCGCAGCGAGCCCGTACTGCGCCATGGCGTTTGTAGAGACCCAAGTGGCCTCATCCACCGGAATCAGAACGGCACTTCCGTTCACCCGCTCCGCCGTCCAGGGGTCATCTTCCGTCAGGTCATCGGAGCCATCAGCACTACCGGTGAACTCCTCCCAGGCCCGTTGGGCGACAGTGGCATTCCCGCGCTGACTTGCGTCGTACGCTGTCAGGCGAGAATGGCCCTGGACGAGTGATATACCGCTGAAAGCTTCCCCATACCGCGCCTTCTGCTCTTCTGCCGGCGCTCCATAGTAGTAACAATAATCCAACCATGCGTCTTTGAGCCCTTGGGGTGCATCTTTGCCCCAGTACTCCAGCAGTTCGGACATGACCTCAGGAAGGCCAAACACCGCGTTGAGATGAGAGATGGACACGACCCCCCTGTTACTGGGATCAGTTGGTGGAGGAAGAAGTGATCCATTGGTGCTGGAGTATAGCCCCGAACCGGTGACGAACCCATTCTTAAGACCGGCGATGCCTTGCGCCGTGCGCGTCAACTTCATCCGGGCTTCCTGCCAGCGTGGGCCCCGACGTTCCCATTCAATCAGCCATCCACCCGCCAGGCCGGCCCAGTCGGTGCCGAGAGAGATTGCGGCGGGTTGACCTGGTTTCGGGGTCCAGCCATCCTCGCGGACCTTTCTCTGAGGGTCGAGAGTTCCGTATGTTTTGTCTGTGTCCAGGGCTTCTTGTAGGAGCTCGCCCACACGTTCGTCTCCGCCACTGAGGTAATAGAAGTATTTGCGATATTGTGGTTGCGTGATGCGCACCTGTTTGGCGCTGTCTCCGTAATGCTGAACTCCGTGCCGCGTACCAAGCCCTTTCCAATCGCCAATGTGATACACGTCTACCTCACCAGTGTGGCGGGTTAGTGCTTCGGCAAATCGGTAAACGTCTGACCGACCAGTGCGAAGGAAATATTGCCAGAGAAACAGGTCTGGCGACAGTTCGGAGTTGTCCCAGGCATAGCCGCCGATGTCGTACCTCCAAACATGTCTATCCTCGTCGTAGGTGTGCATGATATCACCGTAGTCCAAGAATCCGTACCAACGGCGATAATCAACTTGGTCCTGGTAGAACTTCGTCAGGAAATCGAGGTGGCTCTCGATCGTCGCGGCTTTTTCATTAGACGTATCCGGGAGTCCCCAGTAGGATCCTAATGCCTTGGTTGACTTGAGATAATTAGGATCCGCGATCAGCACGGGCGGCTCATCCATGCTCCTACCCTGAAGAGTTAAGTCGTCTGCAGAAGGGGTCTGTTCGTAGGCGCGAATGAAGATTTCGCTTGATCTGGCAATTCCGTAAGGGGTGTCAAAACTGGGCGCGTAGTCTTCGTAGGTGATCTGCAGGGCATCAAGTTGCTTTTCGTACGTATCCTGTCCCATCCCATCATGATATGGTCTTAGATCCAACGGTTCTGCTTCAGAACTGTATAACCAGAGGGTAATCTGTCCCTTTTCCGAGCCTGCTCCGGAGACGTCAAAGCCCGTTGGATATCTCTTCCAGAAATCACGGAGCCCGAGGGAAAGTCCGCCCTGAGTGGCGCCGCCCAGGTACACCAGTCCGCCAGACCGCGTACCACCGGGGATATTGACCCACCCCTGGCCAGACTTGGTCCTCTTCTTAAGGGTGAATCCATCCGGAGACAACTGGCTCAGACGGTAATCATTCCACACGGGAATCCACTGCATTCTGGAAGAAACCCTCTCATCCCAGGTGGTGATGTTTGGCGTTTTCTGCCCGCTAAACTGGGCGGTTCGTACTTCCTCTCCCGGATCGCGACGGAGGCCAGTCACGCCTTGAACAGCTTCGTGGAGGAAACCATCACCCACGCCACGGATTCTCACGTGGCGATCGTACAATTGTTCTTCACCGAGGGGAACCTGGAACTGGATTCCCAGTCCTGTAATAAAGTCTTGGTCGGGTTTCCCATCAAAGACAATGCTGTGGATTACCCTGATGGTATCGGAGTTGGCGTAGAGGTAAAAACGCAAGGTGAACCGTAGCCAGTCATCGTGGTCTTCGCCCGCGACAACTTGGTGGTTACCACTGACTGTAACCAGGGCGCGAACCGACGACTCCTCGGCGACTGTGATATTATCAATGCGGCTTTGGAAACTCGAGCCATTGGCCTTGGATATGGTGTCATCTGGTATGCTAGACTGGGTGTGGAGCACCAGCTTGCCCGCTTCCCCGACCACCTTTCCGCTCGACGTTGTGATGGAGTCGATGATACTGTTTCCGTTCTTAGGAAAGGCGACTTTGATCTTGCCGGTGTCGACTGTTACTTGGTCTCCTCCATTCTGCACTGACAGGCCTGCAGATGCAGTGGGGGCATGTGAGGACCTCCAGGCTTCGACAGCATATTCCGTCGCGATGGTGTCAAGTGCAGGGATTGCATGTGCGGTCCATTTGACCGAGCCATCTCGCCAGTATCCGGTTGCCCACGTTTGCAGAGGGATGTCGCCATTCGCGTCCGATATGGTAAAGCGGGTGTCGTTCAAGTGATATTTCCCCTGAGGCCACGGAAGCCCGAATGTTGTTCCTGCGTGGAAACCGGGGGCGCCTTCAAGCCATTTGACCTTGACCGTGTCCGATGGATCTTTTGAGTTGGGTCGCGATAGTGCTTCGCCTGCCAAGAGGGCCAGCACCATCCACAGGAAGGACAGTGAGATGGTGTTGCACCCAAACCAGGTCACCATTGTGTGAAGGAATACCTGGTACTAGAGCACTGGTGCTCCTTGACACGACGTGCTGTAGCATCTGAGGCAACTGAGCGGAGGGCAACATTAAATACGCCGGTTGTCAATTGCGACAACAACCCTCGGGGTAGATTGCAGCGAGACCAGGCACCCTGCGCACAATTTCCTGCGGGATGGCATCATTCTTGGTGGCTAACGGGGGTGTATTTCTCCGCCGAGTAGTTTTCTTGGTATACGCCTAAGGGGGTTTTAGCTAGGATCAATCGAACTAGAGTCCTGCGCGTTTCACTAGCATTCCACGGAGGAGATATATTGCTTGCACACGCCAAGCCGTCGAAACTGGAACCCACGCAAACACTGGCTCCCAGGTCAGGACATACTTGGAATAGACGTCAACTAGGGCATCACTCGAAGGACAACATCCACGAGTATTCTCTCTCCGATGATCAGTCCAGGGCCAGTAGATATACACGGACAAGTACGGAGAGGTAGTGGGTGTAGAATAGGTGGGCGCTCCGGCGGGGATCCGCCTCGGCTGAATACGGGCCGATCAACCCCACAAACATGGACAAACATGGGGACCCCTGTTTGCTGTTTGCATTCCCCCTCTCGTGTTGTGTGTCTTGTCTCTCTCTTCTCTGCGCCATAGCGATGGCAGGGGTCAAAGCGATCGTCCTCCGCCGCAGTCCGAGGCTGTAGAGGTATTCTCGGCATCTCCAATCTGTGCAGCATACATGACTAATTAATGGTACTAGTAGTACAATTGAAGGAAAAAAATACCCCGAATCGCTGGGGACTAGTGCAAGGAGTATGTCGCACGCTTCTCGACGACAAGAGTAAGTAGTAAAATCTCCCCCATGATGCTGTATCCTAACCGACATATCGTAAAGCTCTCCTATCATAGCAAGTGAGGTCTTTCAGGAGGCTTGCTCCATCTTTTTTCTCCATTGCCACAATAAACCATACTGCCTCTTCCACCCCGGCACATTCCAGCAAAAATTGCAGTCCCACAAACTCCCCGACCACTTGCGTCTCGCCATCATTGCATCGGCGGTGCGCTATTCATCTCGTTCTCAATGGAGGGACAGAAAGCAAAAGACCATTGACAGCTATGCGGCATGTTCTTGGGAGCTGGTCATGTCCCTGGCTGGACTCGGCCAGGACGACATCTCGGTAATCCAGACACTCACATTGCTAGCAATCATTGATGCTACTGGTTTGTCCATCTTCTCTGATCGTCGCTGGAGATTTGCTAAGATCGATGCTTCCAGCGGGCCGACAACGAGCCGCGTGGGTGAAGGTCGGAATGGCTGTGCGCATCAGTCAAGATCTACGAATGATGCTGGAGCCGGACAGCCGTCTTCCCTACGCTGAACGAGATGAACGTCGAAACCTCTTCTGGTCGGTATATCTCCTGGACAGGTTCATCTGCTGCTCGTTTCATCGGCCTCCTGCAATCAACGATGCCGACTGCCTCCTAAATCTGCCAACCCATCACCACCCACTTACGTTAAAAGGCTTGCTTAGTGAGCAACTCGAAGACCCAACCCTCCAACCAGGCGTATTTGCTACCACAGTAGCATTCTCCTCTGTGCTTGGGGAGATTGCCAGGTACATGATGAGGGAGGACTCGTTGGGGCTGTTCGACCCCCAGTATACGGCATTTCAGTACAAATTAGAGCGCCTCAATGAAATGACCGAGAGAAACGCTGGGTCCGACTTACACAGCATGGCAAGCACTCACCTTGTACTCTCGAGATGTCTATACCATCTTTCGTTCTGCATCCTCAAGCACCCCTTTCTCCTGGGAAGTCTAACCTCTAGAATGAACCACGAGGAATCGACAAAATGGATGCGGGATGCACGGCATACCTGCTTTGCACACGCATGCTCTCTGGCCCAGGTGTTAATTGATGCGCAGGCAGCTGGATCTATGCCCGTCCCATCATTTTACAGTTACAGCATTTTGGTGGCTGAGACAGTTCATGCATTGCACCTCTACGGCAATGATCCATCAGCAAGCCAACAGTCCTTGAGATACCTCGACAACGCTTTTCAATACCTGGACCGCATCTCGGAATTCTGGGACCAGGCCAATATGATAGTGAGCCAAACTTTCAGATACCACGATCCTGATACTAATTGATAGGCAACCGTGTTACGATTCTTCCGCAACCGCTGTCCACGATACAGCAATATTTTCCTTCGGGAGAACCCCCCAATGGAAGACCTAACGCCTACGGATCTGACGGTCCTCAGGGCTATCGTCGATTACTGGGTTATGATGGATCCCAATAACCCAATCGCTGAGTTAACATCTGTGAATATTGATTGTTTCCCGCAATTTTCTCCGGCTGGTCAGGAGCCACGCGAAGAAACAGAGTCCGTCAGACTTCATCCTGACATGCCACGTCGTACGAATGAGAACATGGAGGGAGAGTTTGTGGATCCTCAACTTCTGGAGACCTTGTCCATCCAACCATCCCCAGACGCCAAAGGTGATCCCCTGTGGGATTGGGATGATGACTCGATACCGAAGGCTTGATTTGTTTGTATTTATTCCTTTGTTGTAGGATAGCTTTTCTGTATGAAAATGGTTCTGATCCTGGGGCTTCCCTAGAACTTGGAATCAGTGATCACCGATAGATACATGATCGCACCCCAACCCATATCTCCATACTTCCACCCATCTCATTGTGAACATATCACAGTCGCTCGGCTTATTGGAAAAAATAATCAAGCCATCGGCCGTAATGCATAAGATCTCACGGGCAAGAGGTTTAAATGTTTCGGAAACCCGGCTTGTAATTCTGTCGCGATCACATTCATCCCCGCTGCCTTGAATAGGGCCTTGAACTTTTCATCGGTTCGTGTCACACTGCTGTCGACATCATCGTAGATATCATTGCCAGATAAATCGGTAGAGAGATTCTCCTTGACCACCATGATTCCAAGGTCCGCCAGGGCTGCGCGACACTTGATAAGGAACTCAACCAGTTGAGCATCGGTAAGGTGGCCAAGACACCACTGTGCCCAGATTAAGTTGTATTTCTTCTCGATGCTCCAATTCTCCAGACCCACAACATAGACGTCTCCTAGGGCATCGCTTTCTCTGAGGCTGTCTTTAAGAGTCGAGGCGAATTTTTCAACCGGCTCCACGGCGTCGACAACCTCGCACACCTGGCTGAGAAAGCCTTCCGTCACGCGGCCGATACCCGCCCCGCAATCAACACCTAGCTTGAGCTTCTCGGTCGTTGTGCAGTTGGGGATCAAGCGGCGCACTTTTGCGAGGAAATTCTTGGACCCGCGCAGGTCGATGCGAGAGATCTGCGGGAAGCCACCAAGGATGCCATTGATGGTGGCAGGTACTTCGCTCCAGTAATTTATCGCAGCCGCATGGTCTATGTGGGAGTCCGCAGGGCTGTTAATTGACTCGTTGGACATGGTTAGGGGGGATGAAGAAAAGATAGTATCTGTGTGGATCAAAACATGTTGATTTGAATCGGAACTTGAGGTTGAGATGTTGTATAAAATTATGTAATCCCACCTGTGCATGATTATCTCATCCTTACTTTGCATAAATACATTGAACACTGAACAGCCAAGTACTCTACAGAGAGGGCAGTGCATAACCCCTTTTTGCTACTAGGGGGTACTAGACATGGGGAAATTCTCAACTAAGATGTGCGAGAATCTGCGAACTGATATATGGGCTTGTTGTGTCGTTAATATGATGAGCAAGCCAAGATATATAGTCCTGTAGTGACTTTTGCAGAAATAAACCAGACACATTAGATAGATCAGAAAGAAATAATGTACTTTTGATCGCGACCCGATATAAGAGATAGCAGCTGTTTAGCCCATCGGCACGGAGTCCTTTCCTATATGGTAAAGAATTCGGCTCGCGATTCATATCGCGGTTTGAGAAAAGCCTTCCACGAGCCATTTGCAAATTGCATTGTGATGTACTGTCTGTAGTCGATGTCCTGTGCTGGCACCTCGATGAACTCGAATCGACTAAGCAGATTCGCGGTCACCATTCGAATCTCCGCCCATGCAAAACTGTGGCATACACATAAGCCAACCTAGAACAGGAGATCTCGGGAAATCCGGTCGCGAAGCGGTTTGCAGGAACTTTGCAGGAACGTTGCAGCTTACTTTTTACCAATGCAAGAATGCTTTCCAGCAGAAAATGGATAATAAGCAGTTAAACTGTCGCGAACCGCTTGATCAGTTCTCCGTATCCCGCTACTATCAAATACCTGGGACATATTTGGGAGGTGGAACATCAGGTGGCCGGTTTTGCAACCATCTCTCGGGCCAGAAACGGAGCGGATCAGGCCAGTAAGCCGGATTTCGATGGAGATCCCGGTAAGAGGCACAGACAAAAGTATGGGGAGGTATGGAGAATCCAATCAGCTCGATTGATTGGTTCAATGTCCTGCGGCCCATCTCTGATGCTATAGGGTGCAACCGAAGTGTCTCTTTGATGCACGCCTCAAGATACTCATATTGAGAGTCGGTCCGGACTGCTTTGCTGGTAATAATTGAATCGTTCGGTAGAAGCACAGGGAGAGCTTCCAAAAGTCTGGCTTTTACTTGAGGATTTCGCAAGACCTCCAAGAAGAAACAACCGATGGTGCCTGAGGTGGTCTCGGATCCAGCAAGGAGAACCTCGGACATCTGATCAATGACATCTCTCGGCACCATCTTCATTCCGCTATCTGGCTTTTCTCCTTCATCTATCAGATGCTGTAGGAGATCTGGGCCGAGATTTTTCTGAATGTGTTGTTCTTTCATCAATAATCGCTTTGATAGCCTGACAATGACAGTCAATTCGCAGCTCGCTTTCTATTCATCCAAATCGACTCACTGCAATCATGCTATCAGGCCAATCAAACTTGATATCAACGCCAATCTTTCTCAATAAACGTTTGAAGTAGACCATCTATAAGCCGCTTAGCAGTCTGGTTCACAGTTACATAGTGCGTTCTTCAAACCTGATAACGCTGCGCCATTCCTTTGAAGATTGCTGAGGGTATTCCACTCCAAATTTTCTCATCAATGCCGAAGGTCGTCTCTTTTTGAGGATTTGTGTATCCAAATCCTCTGCCAAAGGAGCATTCTCCCATTCTGCAGATAGCAATCAGTCTTTGTCCCAAGATCGAAAAGCTACTTACATATCTAGTGCCAGACTATGAAGATCATCCATCAAGTCCATCGTTGCGGGTTGCGTGAAGGTTTCAAATCTCCGAGACGAAAAAGCATCGCTGTATTTCACAATAAGGTCCTTGAGGCATTCCGTGAAAAGCGGTTCGAGTTTATCTACGTAAGAGACCGTAAAAGCCGGCGAGAGAAACCGCTTCAGTCGCTTATGAGGATCGTGCCGAGTAGCAGGGACGAATTAGTTGCTTCTAGTTCAAATGAGATTCAAGTTAGACCAACATTTCGCCGAATAGTCCAGGGCTCGAGCGGTCCCTGGATATTTCCGCATACATCGTGACCTTTGGCAGGTCTGCTGTGATCAGGATTGTCCGCATCGCTTCCATATCAGACACCCAGACTTGGCGTGGGCCCAGGCGCATGATGGATCCGTATTCCTGATGTCCTTTCTCGACAATCTTCCATATTTTTCCTGTTGCGAAGGCGTAGTTCAGGTGTAAGGTAGTTAAGGGGGCATACCATGGACCTGGTATGCGCGATAACGGAGACACAATAGCCTTCACTACACCAATAATGTAGCTGACACACAACAGAAATATAATGAGGAGGATGAATGAATAGTATGGATGCACGATCCCCTGTTCCACCAAACGGCCCATGGTGTTTCGTGAGAGTATGCGCTCTACAGTGGAAGACGGGAGTGCAATGCAATAGTGAACTATCTTCCAAAAATATATGACAGGGGGCGGTGATTCTTAAATAGTCAATGATACTACCTAGAAGAAGGGAATCTCGTCTAACAAAATCAAGGGAGCAACCACTCTGGCATTGACGCGCGCTCAACGTCAGCGTCATACATCTACACACCCATATGATGGCAATATACAGATTTCGTAATTCGCATCATGGAGCATATTTTGAATCAGCCATCAATAACAACAAGCATGTGAAATAGACAATTGACGCGCTTCTTTACCACATTCCCGAACAGCTATATAAACTGGTTACTTTTCTACCTCGCTAGCCATTAGACATCTACTTTAGAAAGAACAAACTCGGGTAAACAGTAGAGAACCTTAGGTCGCAGTCTAGAATCTTGAACACGATGTACTCTTCCCAATGAATTGATAATGTTTAGCCTGAGAAGGAAACGCCATCAATACAACAAGCTTCATAAGGGGTCTCTTTCTACATATGGAACCTTGGAAGGTGTTATTATAAAATGTTGCTCTACGTCTGCAAGTACTGGTGCAGTCATGGCTGCTCCACAACAGGGCTATACATCTATCCAGCATTACGATTAGGTCGCTCCAGCCATATGCCGTATTCTGGACGATAGAGTATATTTACGAAGAAAGTAAAATGCAGGCAATCACGCAAGAAATAGACAGCTCAATGCGTCATATTTTATTCAAATGGGCCAATTTCCCTGTTTTGCTAGTGCTCTAACCAATTCCTCCAGCAAAGCAAGAGTGGCCGTATGGGGCTCAGGTGGAGGCGCGTTTCCCATCGTCTTTGGGCTGTAGTTCACTACACATATATCAACCAGAATCTTCACCCGAATCATGTGTGGAAAGAACTCTGGATATGGATTCCTAGGAGAACAGAGCGCTGTTTTAGAAACAAAAATCTGGAAGTGTCCCACGGCATGCGCCAACAAACCTACAGAGTCTCGACAGAACTATAATCAGAACCTGCTACTGCACGCCACGCTATTAACATACAAGGTCCAGGTTGGTTCGCTCGCTCACTGTAGCTACGTAAACATTTTCTATGCCCTTCCTGACCCTTAACGAGCTATGACATTCTGTTAAGGCGGTGGCAGAATTTTGGGAACCAAGCGAGGAATGTTTGGGTACCGCTCAGCCTGGACTCTTCCACAGCAGAACGAGTCCTAGGAGACGAGCGTGCTAGGCAAACCAAAATGGCAGTCGGAGGTACATGAATTAGGCACTCGGACTCAGATCTTGTGGATGATATTGACTCACCTTTAGATTCCTCCGATCTCAACATTCCCGATCACTTTCCCTACAAGGACTTTATACAGAAGTTCTATAGCCTTATTGACGCGCCACATGAGCATGAGAGATATGTCAATTGTTTCTCACCCGATGCAAGCGCGGTGTTTGGGACAACGAGGGTAACAGGCAGAGCAGGTATGATTTCCGCTGAGGTATCCACATTATCAGAGGCTGATTTGAAGAACAGGAATTTCTAAACTTCGAAGAGCTCTTTGGACCAAGGTCAAGAGCATGACCCATAGGATTATTCACGTGTGTCCTTATGGTCCATATTCAGACTTTGCAATGATCCACGGATTCGTCGACTACGAGTTGAAAAACGGCGTTTGCAAGAGGGTGGACTTCGCAGCACAGTGTCACTTTAGGAAGGGAGAGGAGGTCTTTCTTGAAAGATATCAAGTTTACATGGCGGAGTACATTGAAATGTCGGGGGAGGCTAAAATTTGACCGGTGAAAAGCACCTCTCGCGAGTCTAACAAGTGGGTATGAGCTGGAGATCCATACTTTTCCAACATTTCTTTACCTGCTTTGGGTTTCAATGGTTGCGCATGGCCCGTTCGAGACCATCGTGCAGAATAGGAAAGTTATACATGATGCGCGATGTGCTGAGAACATGCAATATGCCATTTCTTTGCTGTTTCCCTTTCTCAACTCCGTACCTCAAACACAAGTACCCAATATTTGCGTAGGACCGATTTGCGACTTTGTACGTCATCAATATGAAGTTGTTGGCTTTACTCCTGGACTCCTCGGCGATTGCCACCCTTCTACTCGCTGTAACAACGGGCTATGTGGTCTATCAGGTCTTCTTTTCTCCGCTAGCTGCATTTCCTGGCCCTTTCTGGGCCAAGGTTACCTACTGGTATTGGGCCTGGCGATCGATGAGAGGACAGGCTCATCGTGATCTTGTCAACCTCCATCAAAGATATGGCTCGGTGGTTCGCCTTGGGCCCGACTACCTGTAATCCATCTCTAATCATAACCAATAGCCCCTCGCCGACTGATTCTGTGCAGGAGCGTGGCAAATCCAAAAGTTTTCAGGAAATATACAGTATGCTGCATAGGACAAATTTCCCAAACCACCAATTCTCCCCAATACTAACATAGCCTGAAGAGGCTGGAGGCAAGTTCCGCAAATCCGCCGTACACGATACAGTCACAGGAACGCGACCTTTTGATCTGCTTGCTCAGAGAGACGAGAAGATCCACTCTGGGCAGCGAAGACTGGTGGCTTCAGCTTACACCATGGACTCGATTGTTTACCTCGAGCCCATGGTGGACTCCCTCATCGTTTCTACCATGGAGAAGCTCAGTACACTACCTGGTGATATTGATCTAGGAGGGTGGATCCAGCTTTTTGCATTCGGTATGCTTCCCTTGAATTATTGTACAGATTTATGTGCCTCACCCGGGCTTATATTTGCCTTTGCTGCTAGATGTCATCGGAGCAATTAGCTTCTCCCGGCCGAGCGGTTTTATTGAAGCCGGAGATGATGGTGGAATATTCAGGAGAATGCAGAACTCACTGTCATCTATCTCTTGGCTAATGTACGTCGACTGGTTCTACTCCCTGTACCAGCGACTGATGCCGGTGATCGGAAACTGGCTAGCCGCCAACGATCGAAACGGGCATTTCTTCAACTTTGCTCGACAGGAGATCACCGCGCGGAAGGATCGCGCCGGCAACACAAAGGATATGGCCAGTCAGCTATTTGCAGTGCAGCATACTAAAACCGAGTTAGACGATACTAATATTGCATTTATGATGGCATCTAATGTCCTTGCTGGCTCGGACACTACATCAACATCGGCTCGTGCAGTGATCTACCTGCTTCTGAAGAACCCCAAATCCCTGCAGCGGCTGCTGGACGAAACAGAAGAACGAAAATCAGACGGAAGGTTGAGTTACCCGGTTAAGTTCCAGGAAGCAGAGTCTTGGCCTTATCTGCAGGCGGTAATGTATGAAGCGATGCGACTATATCCCGCTGTTGGAAGAAATCTGGATAGAGATGTGCCAGCAGGAGGACTTCGAATCGGAGATCACTGGGTCCCCGAGGGTGTAAGTTTGTCTTTTCATTGTTCTTGCACCAGTAAAGTAATGATACTTTTCCAGACCATGGTGGGTTCGACTGCCTGGGCCATCCACCGGATTCCTGAAATTTGGGGACCTGATGTCGAAGACTTCCGTCCGGAGAGATGGCTTGACGAGGAATAGGTTGGAGATCTGAGTGAGTCTGACTTGTATGATCCAATTCAACATCGCTGACCAGAACAATTTGCAATAAAGAGAGATACTTCTTTGCCTTTGGCGGTGGGTCTCGTACATGCATTGGCAGAAGTGAGTCGCCCCTGCTGCTACTGCTTCTCATGTTATCCACCTGCTCCGCATCGTATCACGCTAACATTGTCCATGATAAGATATCAGCTGGCTCGAGATATCCAAGGTTTGAGAGAGAGCCGACAAGTGCTTTATTACCTAAGGCTGATAGTACTGCAGTTTGTACCGACCTTGTTCATGCGCTTCGATGTAGACCTGGTCCCAGGTACTGCACTGGAGGAATTTTGCGGGTAAGCTCTCCCTGAACATTAGACTTATATGGCTATAACGGTGAGAATAACAGTAGGATCACTAGGGCCTTGGTCTTTCTATCCGGACCCGATGTTCAGCTGAAGCTGCGTCCTGATTTCTTTAACACAGCTGTGAAAGCGAGCACTGCCACATGATCAACCATAATTTCGTTTGATAAGGGCCCGTGTGGCATTGGCCAGTTCAGATCCATTGGTATATGCTATCAAGAGAAGTTCCTGGTGCATGATTCCAGGTGGTAGTGAGGATGTGTTGTTGGATCTGGCCCCGCGTCAGTATTTAAAAACTATCAAGAAACGCTTAGGGCGCTCGAATCACCGAGATTATGGGGAAGGGCTATCGCTTTCAATAGTGAGTGTTTATTCTTGTCTACAATAGAGACTCGATCAGAATAAGCAGCATATGTATGTAGGATAGTCATATTCAGTCGTCCTCAGTAAAGTCGTCATTGCCGCACACTAAACTCCTCTTATCTTAAAGTTGTATCTCTCCGCTCTTCACCTTCTGATATGCCTCTTGAGTGAATGGAACATACGTCGTCGCGTTTGGTGGCAACCAGTACATAGTATCCCCCGACGCCTCAGCCTTCGCGACATCACAGCCCTCCTGCCTGAGCTTCCCCTTCTGCAATTTCATCGTACTTGTGTACCCCAATGCATGAGTGATTCTTAGGAAGATCGGGACAGCATATCGTGGCATGCGGCGCAGGGAATGCTCTGCCAGACCTTTGAAGTCAAAGGCGTCTGCTGTCAGGCCATCCGAAAAGACAATTGCTGCACAACCAGCCCTGCCATCGGCGTTTGGGACAAGCACCCCGTAAACATTGCACTCTGCAATGCCAGGAAATTGGCCCAGCAGATCGGACACCTCATTTGTGGAGACATTCTCTGATTTCCAGCGATATGTGTCACCAAGACGGTCAACGAAATAGACACATCCATTACTGTCCTGTCTCATCATGTCACCGGATCGAAACCACATGTCTCCCTTTTTGAACACATCTCGGATAAAGCGTTTGTTCGTGGCCTCTTGGTTTTTGTAGTATCCTTCGAATTGGGCGTATGGATTGGCCGGGTCGACCCAGTGGATCGTTTCGCCTGGGACGCCCCGGGGACATTCTGTTGCAAAGCCCGTCTTTGGATCGCGAATGATTTCCTGCGTGTCAACATCGATCTTGACCATTTTCTCTCGTGAGCCATTGATAACGTTCCAGAGAAGTCCCCGGACGCCAATTGCATGTCGGCTGAATTCTCCTCGGTTCGGATTATACATGGCGCCCATCCCGTCCGAGGCAGCATATAGTTCATGTATCGTCGGAATGCCGAACCGCTGTCGGAAGGGCTCCCACACATCCGGCCTCATCCCATTGCCCCATGCCATCTTCAGTTTGTGCTCCCTCTCCAGGGGGTGGGGCTTTGCATTAACAAGGTATCGGCAGAGCTCGCCTACATATTGCATGATGTCTGCTTGGTATGTGACGACCTCCGGCCAGAATGTGGAATGAGAAAACTTCCGTCTGGATGAATGTCAGCTACGCCTGAGATCGTAGGTTCGGTGAGGCTTACCCTAGGATAAGAGTGCATCCGGCGTGGATGACTGGGGTGACACACAGCGCATGCGCTGCCCCGTGAAATAGTGGTAGACACGTATAGAATCGGTTTGATGGTCTCAGCCCCAAATACCGAGCAACGCCCCGGCCGGTGTATAATTCAAATGCTGCGGCTTTTGTAACTGCCTTTGGGAATCCTGTTGTGCCGCTTGTGTAAAGCAGAATCTTCGTGGAGTCCGGTGGAATGCTGCGGCGCCGCTCCGGAGACGGTGGTGTATGCGGATATTTTAGCGAAGAAAAGAAGTCCCGGGAGTAGTAGATGATGTTGCATTTATCAAGAGTCTCCTTCACTGGATCAACCAGGTGCTTGATTTGCTCATCGACGAGGCAGTACCTCGCTTCACACAGCTAGGAATGGGTCAGCAAGATCACAGGAAACGATTGATAGCAATACCCTAATACAATGCTCTAGTGACTGGCCAGTCAAGCTATGGTTGATGAAGCATGGGGCAGCGCCGATGGAGTCTAACGCAAACCAAGCGATGAGATACTCCGGACTGTTAAGCCCATCCAGAGCAACAAGTTCTTGCTTCTGGATGTCCAGCTCTTGCAGCAGCCAGTTGCCGACTTTGTTAACATCCTGCAGGAACTCCTTGTAGGTCCAGGTCCGGCCATCGGCAGCGGATATCAGGAACACATTATTGGCAATGGCGGGAGACTTCACTTGGTCTTCTAGGATTTGGTACATGAGTAGTCGGTCTTGCTGTACTTTCTCCGCGATGTAGTTCTGTGCATCTCGCTGGCTTCGACCATAGATAAGGGTCCTAAGATCATTCCGGATGTGAAATTTTGCATCCAGCCATCCGGCCAGAGCCAGCGATCCTAATGCTGTCGCAGCGAGGGTTTCTGTCTCGGTCAGTTTTAGTCCCCTTTTGCTTTCATTTTTGGACTTACTCGCCATATTAAACCGGTGCGTCTGTGTTATTGCTGGGTTTCGCGAGAAGAGGGGATCCAAAGTAGATATAGCCACCGCCTAAGGCTCATCTAATAGCGTCCCGAGGGGAAATAGCTTGTAACGTCCTCGGGCCGAGTTATCCATAAGCAAATCCTGTGCGGGGAGCGTGGAGGCCCCGGATCAGCGCCAGCGGGTTGAAACTGTCTTTAAGAGATGTTCCCGCGTTAGTGAAGGTGTATTTTGAGTCTATTTGTGTGGACAACGCCTAATAGACACTTGAATCACCTGGGATACATCTGATATGCAGCCTTCCGTCCCCTTCATGCCGTAGACAACATTACATTGCGATGCAGGTCAATTCATCGAGGCTTTGTAGGGGAGGGGACGTATAGGACACATTTACCCCTCATTCGGAGGCAATGGCCATGCTACCACCTGATCTTTTCTGGTCAATCCATTTTTTGCTGCGTAGGACGACGAGGTACCTCGATAGGAAGTTCAAATAGCATAATAGAATCTACACAACTGGCTTCACATTTTCTTGTGCCACCGTCCCCTCAACAGTCCCCCACTCAATATGGTCGTACCCATTCCTCTCCAGGTAAGCCTTCCATTCATGGTCTCCGCAATCCAGCTCCTTCTCCGAATCCCTCAAAACGAACCATGCCAGCAGGGACCCCAGCACTGCAAATCCCGATCCTATCAAGAACACCGCCCGTGTTCCCTGGAACTCGTCATCCCCAAAACTGGCCAATATCGGCTTGAACACCTGCGTGCCAATTGCGGCCCCGGCTTTACTCCATGCGGCGGCGAACCCTACCCCGTGGCCGCGGAGCGCGGTGGGGAAGCTCTCACTTGCGGTGAGGACGATCGTTGCCCCGGGGCCAATTTCACCGAGAGTAAGGAATATTCCGTAAAGCACAATGAACAACGGTAGTGACTTTTGGATGTGTTGTAGGGCGCCGCCGAGAATGAAGCCTAGGATTGCTTGGAGGAAAAATCCTAGCGCCATGGTTCTACGCCGCCCGATCCTGTCGGAGAGGAAGCCGCCGATGAAGGCTCCTGGGATGTAGAAACAGTTGATCAATGTACCCCAGGCCATAGTCAGTGTGAGAGACGAGTTAGGATTCACGCGGCCGACGATGGTGGACGAAAAGAGACCGAAGGGGTATGAGATGTAGTTATACCTGCATTATGTCTTTAGCTGAAGCTCTCGGACTTTTGCTGGACAGATCCCATGCTCACAGGAACCACGACCCACAAACACCCAGTAATGGTCGCCAGTATTTCTTCATGGCCAGCCAATACGGTACCCGTTGTTTCCTCATCGCACTCTTTTTATATGCAGAGCTGACGGCCATGCGATATCGGAACCAGAAGATTGAAAGGGGAGGAATTGCTCCTAGGGCTAGGGCCACCCTCCAGACAGTATCATAATGACGGACCTGTTGATGGAAGCACAAGAGCAACAGAAGTGGAACGAGTGCCCCAAAGGCGAACCCCAGAGATGCAGAGAGGTCGGCAATCATGGCGAAAATAAAACCTCGCTTATGGCGAATGGCAGACTCCTCGTCCGTTGCCTCTGCAGCACCAGCTCCGGCGACAGGATATTCCCTGGGATCAAAACGAGCACAGTCAGCTCGTCGCTTTTCGGGACAAATAGCAGGTAAGTACCTACCCTCCAGCACCAACACCCGCAATACCTCTGGCGATGATGAGCATCCAGAACATTCCGTTCTCCGTGACGCCGCTGGCTCCTGCACTCAAAGCGATTCCCAGGACAAGAATCATGGTGGTCAAGACGGCTCCTGTCTTTCGGCCCAGTCTGTCGGATATGTAGCCGAAGGAGAGCATGCCAATGATCATGCCCACCATAAAGGCGTTCGAAAGTCGAGACGCTACCGCTGTTGTGAGGGAATCGGGATAAATGACCCCCATGATAAGCTCGATATTCCCGATAATTGATGCGTTGAATCCATCCGATCCGATTGCTAGGCCTGAGAAAATGATCATCAGAAGTACCGACAGTTTGGAGTAATTCTTGCGCGGAGAACAATTGCTCTCATCGGCATTGGGCGTGGACATTTGTTGAACATTGCTACTTTTCTCGTCGTCATGGGTTGGTCCATCTTGTGCAGACTGATGACGGCCAGCCATGGTGTCTCTTAGAGCTTTTTGGCCAGTAGGTGACATGGATGGCGGATGAATGAGAGTATTTATCTTTCAGGCTACACCTCCCCGCGGTTAACGCCAGGATGCCCTAATCCATGCATCAATTAACCCGACCATACTCCGTAGAGAGACGAATCCATACTATCGGTGCGCTAATATCTGGCGTGCCGTCCACAGGGATATTGATTGATAGCGGAACGGTGCTGTCCGATTCATATGATCAACAGAAGAGATATACCCAGGTACCCACGGAGTAGGTATATTTCTCCCATCGGCTGTTCCGCAACCCTGTCATAGAAACCAGAAAGTCATTGCTCTGTTGCTAAGAATGCAGTAAGAACACATCTGTCACCAGTTTTACGCCGAACTACATTTGGTCCTTATCAGGGCCATCATCATCCTTCCTCGTCAAGAATGCCGAGTGCGGCCAAGTAGAAGGATGGCGGGGGTGGGGAGGTTGGAAGCTTTCGGCTCCAAGCGTGACTCGTTTCGGCAATAATTGGCATTCACGTCCGCTTCGCTCGGTTTTCGTGAGGGGGAAACGAAACTAAACCACCACCAATTCCCGCCTGCTGCTGATATGCTCGGATATTCTCCGCGATAGCGTGGAAAAGATAAATAGGTATATCGGTGTCTGTGTTCTCCAATCATTATCGTAGGCGACAATGTCCGGAAAACAACCGTATTTGCCCGTGGTTCACGGAGAGGAACGTCCTGGCGACAGGAGGCCGTGGCAAGCGAAGAGGGCGAAGCAGGTCTTGTTCAGCTCCCTCTTGTTACTGATAGTCTATAGTTTGCTTTTGAAGGTACGTTAACTATAAATACATCTTGTTTGGTAGGCTGAGCTTGTACTGACCCTCATCCAAGTTCTTCCCTGGTCGTCACAGCGTCAACCAGGTTGATCTTTCATCCAAGTCATCCAGGCTCCAGGAGTTTCAACAATGCTCGATCCAAAATTTCCAAGATACCGGACATTATTTCCTGGAAACAGCTATCCCGATCTCAGTGGCGGATTTCGAAGAGCGGCGCGACCGTCTCGCCCATGCCCTTGTAGTAGAGGATGCGGATGCATTCGTTGTTGAACCAGGATACACGTTCAAATACTATGCGAACGTGAGCCAGCCTGAGTGGGAAGTATGGGAGGTAGGCGATTTCAATATTCAACCACAGCGTAACGCCCATGCCTCTGACACCCGTACAGCCGGAAGAACGCCCATTCCTCATGGTGGTCCAGCCCCATCACCACCCATCTGGACAGATTACGGCAAAGACGTCGTTTCTCTCTCCCTCGTTTGAGGCAGAGCGGGCTCGTCTACTCAACATGCCCTTTGTCGAAGAGATAGACATCATCCCCTGGGAAGAGCACTGGAATCCGTACAGCACATTGAAGGAATCGGGTATATTCAGCTCTCTCAATCGCACGCCACGCCTCATGGTGGACGAGGAGATGCGTGATTTTATCCAACGAGGACTGGGGAGTGCTGGGTTTGAGGTCGTTGGATTGGCAGGAGACGTGGAAAGAGTCCGACAGATCAAGACCGACAGAGAGATCGGAATTCTTCGAGCGGTTAACACTGGCACTGTGGAGGCTGTACGACAGATGAGAAAATGTGCACTAACATGTGAATGTTCTCACTGGAATTATACTGACCTAGTACAGGTTTATATCCTGGTTTGACTGAGAGCGAGATTGCGACAGTACTGGATAACACTCTTCGTTCTGCTGGATTGGAGCCATTTTTCGACATTGTTCTCTTTGGTACGTCTCACATTGTCAGCTCGGAGGAGGCTGCTGATATCAGTAGATGAAAATGCTGCCAATCCTCACGGCGGTACAGACGGGTTGAAGGTGCTTGAACCAACTACTTTCGTGTTGATTGACGTGGGGTAAGGCTTCTTGCTCCATATATGGCCGACTGTTGATAAATAACTACCTACGCAGGGCTCATCTGATGGGGTACTCGTCCGACATCTGCCGCACATTCTTCCCCCCGTTTCTCCCACGAAGCCACGCCAACACTTCTGCCGAGCTGCAAGACAAATTAAGGGTTCGGTCTTACGCCCTGCGAGCAAGCCTCAGAATATACTGATACGTTGATCAGGTATGGGATATTGTCTTCGAAGCACAGACTAAATCCATGCAACAATTCAAAGTCAATGAGACGGCTGCTAGTGTGGACATAGCCGCGCGGAAGGTCATTACGGATGCCGGCTACGGAGATGCATTTACGCATAGAGTCGGTCATGGTATTGGTATCAAAGGTCAGGTCCTTGTTTCTTCCTACCCTACCTCTCTAACATCTCAATGCAGCACATGAAAGCCCATATTTGAATAAGGGGAATCATGAAACTCCCCTCAGAGCAGGAATGACTTTCACAAGCGAGCCAGGCATATATCTCGTTGATCAGTTTGGTGTCCGCCACGAGGACATCTTCCTTGTAACAGAGGATGGTGATCCAGAGTTGTTGACAGGAACACGGGCTGGCGGACCTTGGGATCCCTGAACAGCATGATATGGTATGTGCTTGGGCGCGATCATTTAAGCAAAGTGAAACGCCTCACTTCACCGCGCTGATTACACCAATCAACCTATCTATAATGATAACACTTTTCATCGCATGCGGTGTTAGCCGCAGATAAGATAACTAGGGCATCGGAGTGGGAAGATAGGTATGGGTCAGCCAGGGCCAGAAATCAAACCAACCACTACAGCCAGCAAGGCAACCCTATATTTGATGCGTCTATACAATGGAGAAAATCAGAACAGAGTTTCCGTTTCCGAAGATATCAAGGATAAGAGGACCCTGTGGTCGTATGTACTTCTGGAAGGGAGGCGGGTTTATAGGAAAGGAACAACGCCAGTCGGCACAATCATTCTGATAACCTTCTCATGAGCGAGCTGTGTTCAACCCACGTGAATATGGTAAACAGGACCCCTTCGCTACCTTCCTTTCCATTGTGTAGGGGTCGCTACTACAAATCTGAGTCTTCTTCATCTGGCAGTGGCATCAGCTCTGTATCCACCCGGAAATAACAACCTTCCTCCCATGGTACCGGTGTCAGATCACCCGGTAGATGGAGTGTCGCCTTACTCAACGGCCAGCGGTCATAGCTAAATTCCACTCCGGCACCTGCAAACATGGCACTCACCACCAAGTCATTATCCAGTGTATAGTATGTGTCGCAGGTAACCTTCTTCAAATCCGGGAAGTGTCCTTCGGAGATAGCACCCGCGAGGCCGGATATCCCATTTGATAGCCATTCGACAGAGCAACTTATGTCGCCAACAAACTGCAGTGATGTGATGCTACGCGGGAGGACCTGGGTCAGAGGCGGGGGCTCGGTATATCTCAAATCGTAGATCGCGCTGGCGTTGAGGAATAAGTGTCGTAGCGCGTTGAAGTCTCGAAAGTCCACGATTGGCTCTGAACGCTCCAAATGGATGAGCCCGGAGGGTTGAGGGAACACCCCCCGCTTTCGCAAGTCCAAGTGCAGTGACTCGAGGGTTTCGCGGTGCCATCGGAGACACCGCACTGCATCCCATGGTGTAAATTGATCTATGGGATCGGCCCCTGGGGCAATAATGTCGAGTGATATGTATGGAGGACACGTCTCGTATGTAAAGCTCCGCAGGCCATTACATGAGCGAAGCAGTCCTTCTAGGCCTTTTTTAGTGAGCTTGCTGCGCGTGATGCGAATGACTTTGAGGTTGGGGAGTGAAGGGAACGGAGACTCGGTCCAGATGCCTTCACACATATGGAGGTTGAGTGTCTGTAGATGGGTAGCAACTTCAAGGAGAGCACCCGCGCGCCACCCAAGGTTCAGTAATTCACGTTCATAACAGCGTGCGTGTAAAACGACATCGAGGGTTTTCAGAGGCAGAGACAAAACCCTGGCTCTACGTAGGGCCGAGGGGCAAACGGCCTGGACTCGGGTTTTGCGGCTTTGAAGGCTGCAATGGTTGAGATTCGGTAGCAACGCAATCAAAAGGGCTAACAGGTCGTCAGAAACCAACCCCTCCTGGTCTTCGATCTGCAAGGCATTCGCTGCTTCGCGCAGGGCATCCTTTCGCTCCTTCGTGTCGCCGGATTGCAGGAGATCCGGGTGGATATAAACTCTCCGCACTTTGGCGGCTAGATCGCGTCGTCGTGCCACCGTCCGTACGAAAGAAGCAAGTCGGCCATTCCATGTGTACCGAGTTGATCGCCAGGAGTCTCCATATCCGGGCACAAATTCATGGTATAAAATAGGCTGTGCAATAGTACAGAAGCGCCTGGAGACTAGACAGAGACAGAACAGTGTATGGCAGTCCAAAGAGTGCCAGGACAACGCGTCAGGGTCCTGCGGAGTGTCCAGCCGATGTGCATGCGGTGGGGTTGACTGGTGCTGTCCAGAGCAGTGCAGGCAGAAATAGCCGAATATTTCATGCAAAACCTCGGTTGAGAGCGTAGAAAGCATTGCTAGGGGCATAATTCTCCGATTGAGATGGGTTGGAGTGGTTTCTTTTGATATACACTGTGGTCAGATATTGCCCACTGTTATTGAACACGCCAGGTTCACCGCCACTAATTCTGCCAGACAAGGCTACACAATCCGCAATCACACAACCACATATACGTTAGCTGTAGACAATGGTGGAGTGGAACAAATTTCAATTATTTGGTGGTCAAAGTGGAAGTAAGTCCTCCATACTGATTGAATTCATCTGAGTCGATCAGAGTACGGAGTACCCCGTAGAGAATATACCATAAACAGGAACTTGGCTGATGATTGCCATCACGTGAGCTCTACCCGTTGATTGGTGGCTGCTCTTACGCAACGACGGCAATCAAAAACCCCGATTACAAATCATCGGCTACCCGGTGACCGGCCCGGTGACTCGAAATAGGCAACTCTTGGGATCCACTCGGCCCACCATCTCAAACTCTATCTACATGCTAGTAATAGTAAGCTCAGGTCCTGTACAACACGTACTATACAGACTCAGTACTATTATAGATCTTAAGCAAGTCATATTCCTGCTATGTATGTACTCTCCACCAATGCGCTTGAATAGATCTCATGATACAAAGGTTTGTAGGGAGCTCAAATCGACGGTGAATTGCTACCTAGTATTTTACCTACTATTTACAGAGAGAGAACCAGCATACTAGGGAAGACAGAACAAGACAGCAAAGGAACCAGATGTAAATCCTCCATCACACGGGTGCCCCAGGCACACCACGGCTGTGTCAGATTCAGCAAGAAAAAGGTTTCCCAACAGATCCAGTAGCATAATGTTGTAACTGTTGAGTGTCAGCTTCAGTGCGCTTCCCCGAATGAAAACAAGACTTACAATGTCCTTAATGCTGGCATAGGTCCCTCCGGCCAGCACCAAAAGCCCAAGAAGAAAGATAAAAATGCAAGCAAGAGCATGGAGCAAATTCGTGCCCGCATACCATCTGCCCTCGCACAGAAGCACGACCCACATCACAGCAGGAAAGTAAAGCACGAAACCAGATATAAGAAGAGCTGAGCTGAGTGAAAGAAGATCATCAAAGAAAGGGATAGATTCTGCTAGAACCCATGCCACGACAGTGACAACAATGAGGACAGCAAGCCAAGTAATCCAGCCCTTTGGGGTATTAATAAAGCGAGCAATAGAATTTTTATAAAGCCGGAGGTGAACATATCGCGCCGTCACGGTATTGCCGATGGCCCCGGAGATGAAGATGAGCGGGAGGGCGAATCCAAAGGCTATCTTTGGGAGCACGCCACTGAGCGAGAGTAAAGACGGACTCTGAACATCTACGCCGATGAAGACGTACATGAGTGAGCCGATAAGGGTATACACCACAATCTCGACTATCCCCAACGCCCAAATGGACTTCATGAAGTCGGTCGGGGTGTGCATCTCGGACTGGAAAGGCGTGATGAACATGCAGAAGCTGTAAGAAAACATTATGTTGGAGATAGCCACCATGGCGTCCTTGAACCCGGCGTCTGGGGCGGGCCATGCTGACCACTCTTGCCCAGCGATACCAACTGCTGAGTGTGAAGCCCGCACCCCGGAAGCGATAAGGGCAATGAAAATAGTCGTCGTCACGGAGGCGAGGTCAATGTAGCCCAAAATGGCGGCTTCTGTGAACGATGGCATAATTGAGAGAATAAACAACAGAGCAGCCGAGGCGACACCAAAAACCAGACCGCAAGCTCCGTTATCACTTAGGGTGTTGAATGCAACCGTGCCGGTCAGACAGAATGATGCGGTCATGAGGATCAACTGGAGCACATATAAAGCGCCCACCAGCTCGGTTCCAAATCGGCCCATGACAAGGCCCCCGATATCTCCGTAATTGGTAATCTCTGGGTAGACAATCTTCACTTTGCCGACAATCCACCCGGTATAGATGACTACCAGTCCAAGGGCAACACAACAGATCACGCCAGCAACCATACCAAGTGTTGCAAAGGCGCTGGGAAGACTGAAAGTCCCCAGACCAATGGCTTCGACAATCAGGATCACAGTCATTCGTTTCCAGCCAAGGCGGCGGAATTTCGCCTCTCCCTCGACCATTTTTCGTTTCTCAAAGTCCGTGACCGTGCCGATTGCGTTGTCGTATGACGCCCTGACCCTTGTGATCTCGTCCGGGTCAAGGCCACTAGGGTCCTTGGGTGGAAGGGGGCTGGACGGTCGTCCGGCGGTGATGTTGCTGGTCTCCATGATGAAGAGTCTCGTCTGTTGATAGAGTGACAGGGGTGTGGGAGTTGGATCAACTGCACACCTCTGGACCTGGGGAAAGAAACAGTTTTTACTTGTATTAATATCCCCGGTGGTGATGTGTGCGCCCCCTCGTCGGTGGGGATGTTCTCCATAGTGATATGGGGATGTGGATCCGGAGTGTCTCATACCCCGTACCATCGCCAACTCTTTCCCCATCTTGTTATTTCTACTCCGGAGTAGCCGCACTATAGCGTGTGGACAACGATCGTCGTTGGCGGCGCATTAGTCCCGACTACGTCCGTTGTATTATGTGAGAGAAACTCACATTGGTTGCAATTGACGCAACATGCTGTTGGTGAGGCGGCTCTAATTGGAACGTGGACTTGGTCCGAAAGCGGCCTCGGTAAAGAACGCATGAACAGGTCATAGACAGAGACCGTGCTGATGGCAAGAACCGGAAGAAATAAGCAGGTAGATATACTACCTAACTGTCAGGCCGTATTATAGAGTTGCTTCTAGGGACCGTGCAGCCATTCTCAAAACTGATGTGCAGGTACGCGTTGAGAATAGGGTTCAGGCTGGAGGCCTTTGGCTCCATGGCTGATGTCCATAGAGAGCTACCTATGGTTATTCGATTACATTCACAAGAGCTCGCCAATTGATTGCTCGGCAGCAATTAAGATGCGGGTGGGTTCGTTACTACCTACCCAGGTGGTTAGCCCCGCGTTTCCACCGCGAACGGGTTTCCCACTAACGTTCTGGTGGCGCCCCAGGAGACCGGAACAGCCACAAGGGATTGCGGGTATCCGACTTCCGTGTTCCTTTCCCCTCGGGGGTGGGATTCGCTCCCTCTTGGCAGTCTGCTGCGGAAAAGGTTGTGGTCAGACGGGCCGGCCCGTCGTCTGGGCAAACTGATGCGGCGTGTTGGATCAGTAGGACAGAAGTCCAGCGTCGAAGGTGCAGACGGACACTTTCATGATTGTCTGATGGCTGGCACGGAAAATATCCCAACAGAAAGGAACAAGTCCGGAATGATGACCTCCGTGGTTCTGTATCGCATATTATGGCAAAATAGAACAGCCTTTGATAAGTACTCAATGGGATCGAATATCTCTAGAAGGCGTTGGGATTAAAGTGCAAAGTGCCAGTATATCAGGTGTACACGACTTACTATCCCTCATCTCGACACCTATAGCTCTACATAGTTCTCTATCGTAGGAATCGAGGGCAGTAACAGAAACGCCGTAGCGTCCGGATCTATCATTACGGAACATAGATTATTGAAGAACGAGCCTATGCGTAAAACAATATGCATAAATTTAGCTACATCTGGCTCTCCGCGATAATGGCTGTAATGTCTCAGGTTGTCGCCTCTATCTGCTTCTATTGTGGAGTGTCACCTACTGTAATGTGTTAACGGTATGTGGACTTCGTTCTAGTCAGGGGCAAATATATATATCCAACTGTCTTTTCCAGATGACTTTAGCCAAACAGTTCATTTCGTTTTCTCCCTCTTTTTCCTTGATATTTTCTTTTTTATAAATCCTTACCACATGGTCTGTATTCATGTATATGTTCAGTTATTTATCGTATTATTGTTCTGCAAAAATGGCGCAAGACTGATTTGCTTCAGTATAGGCCGCCAAGAATAGCCGTGTCCCTTAGACCACGCCAGCCAGCCATGTCGTAGCGCACTACTCTGTATAGGGATCTAGATTAGGTGGGATTGTTCCATTTGTCACGATAATGATGCCGTGGCGTGGCCCAATAACCATGACCAAGAGGGCGCCTCCGCCCGAACCCCTGCACCACCTCGTCCTCTTTCTTTCTCTTTCGCTCTCTCAAACCCCCCTCATAGACTCCATGCCCCCTTCACACACCCCCACCTAAACCTCTGCCGTGCAACATGTACAGCATTCTGGAATATCGTCAGAAAAACGCCAAATACGAGCTGGTGGACATTCGTCACTCCAACAAGCCTCGCACTCGAGGTCCTCATTTGGCGTGCCACACATGCCATTCCATGAAGGTATGAATACATCTCTCGATCTTCACCACTTCATTCACACCCATCCATCTAATTTTTCGTCCGATTTGCCTCTCCTCAGGTCAAATGTTCCGGTCAGAGAGATGGTTGTAGTCGCTGCAAAGCACGATCCATCCCGTGCACCTACCCCAAGTCCAAGCGGGCCACGCGCAACTCGGAAACACCCGTCCGAACCACGACTCCATCCATCGGATTATCGCACCCCTCAGGCTCTCATGGCGCGACTCCACCTCCACCGAATCTCCCCACTCTGGCCGAGAATCGCCTCGACGATGAATGGCAAAACATGTCGTGGTTATTGGATGCGTGGACCGAGGCCAATGCGAGATTAGGACTCACCCCCGACAAAATGCAGACGGCAGACGAACGGCCTCCACCAGAGGGAAGCCTCCGGGAGCGCAGAGTCCCCGTGAGAACTGGCAGCATTCAGGCTGGCTCTGGGGAAACCGTAGCGCTCGCTCCTCTCGACAAGAATCGGAATACTGCGATGGGCTGGAGCCCCTTCACCTGGAGTCCGTTTGGAGAATCCAGGGGGGAATTGGCTGAGATGGCTGGGAGTCGGGACCACATCCAGTCAACTGACCCACAGCACATGCACCACCTTCACGACTACGATGTGACCACAATGCTGTCTGTCTCAGATTTGCTCCCCGGCCAGAATGACCACCACATATGCCCGACAGATATCCAAAGAGTCCCCAGTGTTATGACAGTCAATTCCATCGATACCTCTAGCAACAGTCAAGAACTCCAGAGCCAACAGCTCCTGTCTCCACCGGCCCCAAGGTCGATTCCGGCCTCCGTTTGTTCCAGATCTTGTGTCAGCCACGCATTCCAGGCCCTCGGCGACCTGCAAGTCATTGAGAGCAAGTTCTCGCCGACGGGATTTGACAACCATCTCAACTTCATGAAGCGCTCCTTGGATCGGAGTTTCAGCCTAATGGATTGTCTGGACTGTGTTAGGTCGGCATCGGTCATGACATTACTCACAGCTATCTGTGAGAGGCTGGTGATATCCTTCGAGGCCTGGGCACAAAAATACCAAGGAAGAAGCGCCATGAAAGTCGGGAAAAATCCTGACGTACAGGGTAGTCAGCCATTGCTGCACATTTTCTTCGGGGCCTACGAAATCAGCATGGGGGATGAACAGTGCTCGATACTCCGAGCTCTAGCCATGGTGCAGCTACGGAGACTGAACCTCCTCATCGGCCGGATGAGCGATGTGGCCGTGCTGCAGGCCTGGACGGACCGGAAGGCTGTCCTGGAATCTTTCTTATCGAGAACCGAAGAGGCAGCGTCTACGCTCATAGGGCGCTTCTAATGGATGCGATTGTAATCCGACAAATCAAGTTTATGCCAGATAAAATACTCAATTTATTCCATGCTACTGGTCATGCAGCTATCTACAGATGTCCTTGACCGCCGTCCACCAGGATATCTTCAGCAGCCACGAACGAGCTCGCGTCGCTCAGCAGGCAGACCGCCGCACCATTCAGCTCACCGGGCGCCCCCATCTTCTTTAGCATGATGTGGCTGCACAAATTCTTGAAGATGCCTGGATTCCCGCTGCAAATCGCCTTGACATATCGGTAAGCATAGGCCTAGGTCGGTCCTCGCGTCAGTACCATTTCTCAGAGTGGAGGTGATGCGGCTGGCAGGACAGGGAAGCAGGTTACTCAGAAGAGATGGAATTGGCCCGAATTCCATAAGACGCATATTCGACCGCGACCTGTTGAGCGAGCCCGCGAACGGCATATTTGGTCGCTCCATACGCGCTCACCGGGCGGGATGCATTGGCTTGGTGGACGCAACGGACGAGATGAGCAAAATGGATCCCCGGCTTTTCTGCTTGAGGACCTGGCAGGTGCTCTAGTGGTCCTCAGTTTCCGAGAGCGACACCAATCTAAGCACAAAAATACTTCTCATAAAGAAAATAAAGTAGCATATAAAATGACCGGTAGATGGCGAGATGAAGAACAGAACGATCGTCCATCTGGGGACAGAAGATGGCTTCAACAAAGCGGGTGGCCACAATGGTAACCCCCGTGATCACCGCCACTCCCAGAAACCGTCTTGTTTTGCTGACGTTGGGAGAAGGAGGCACGGGGCTGTCGCGTCCGGTCTTCATAAAGCGGTGGATAGGCGGGTGGGTGATAGACTACACAAAGCAGGGTATTAGCGGAACCTGTATCCAGCAAATATGCCGGCTGCGGTCTAATTTGGTGGTTAAATGGGTGAAGAAGGATAACTCATACGAGTATGCGAATTGATAGAATGGAGAGGACTCGGGAATAGCGCGAGAGGTCTGGAGTTTCAGTACAGGCAGGCCAGCCCGTCCCGAATATATCTCGGAACGGATAAGGGAGAAAATGCTCCGGGTTGCATTGATCGTAGTTGATTAATAAATGAAGTGATGTACACTTTTAAGACTACAGGTACAGGTGCGGGTATTCCGAAAGTCCAATAAGATTATTTCTGACGTAAGATGGCCCTGCTTGTTAAGTACCTAGTAGTTATAGAACTTGTGAAACAGAAATGGGCCATACAGTGCCCCATGGGCGTGATCACACGTTGGTGGCTTTGCGGCTTTTTTTTTTAGGTTGATGATATGTTTAGTCAAGGTTCATCGGACCATTTCCTCCCTCATCTGTGCCCTCTTAGTCGAAGCGAAGCTGGACTTGGAGGATATGCAAGTGAGGGCTCTCCCCAATTCCCGAAGCATCGGTCTCCGAATGCTCCAATCTACTTGTATGTATGTACAATAGTGCCGATCTGTTGCTAGCCAATCAGGACCGTAGCTCGGGTCGGAATGTCCCGAAGCCGTGTCCCTTTTGGGAAGTGCCGACATCCACCGTTATTATCTTCCACCATGACTTGCATATTCACGGACCTCTGTTTTTCTTTAACGTCCTACCTTAATGTTGCAGAATATGTCGCCGCTGATAGTCATCCTGCACCTCTGTCTGTCCCTGTGAGTTCAGGGGTCTGAACTTTAGCGGAGCCGCTCGCAGGAGTCGCCGCCAATGGACCCAATGTTACATCAGTCGGAGTACTCTGCACGCCATGGGGCGCGACTTGACAAAATCAACTATTGCAAATACACGGACCATGAATAGCCAGAAATAACGGGCTCGGGGAGCCATAGACTAATGGACGGCCGACCAACCGCCCATTGAGCAAGCCATTCTTATCTTTCCTGGATAGTCCCCCTGATTGATTGATTGGATGGGCTTTATGGTTGCAGAACAGGCACAAAGGGCTGGAACCAGGTCTTCTCTCTCACTCAGGTGCAGTTGTAACGGAAGGGATGTCAGGACGTGACCTCGGGGGACCTGAGCTGGAGGTAGGGTTCCTTTCGATTATTCCCCATGCTGGTGAACTTTTGTTGCTGACATGAAGGGGCCATAGTTTCAAGTCGCAGCGATACTTTGGCAAAGACAACGAAACGGTTAGGAAAACCCGGCTGGTGACCCTGCTGCGGTGAGGAACGGGATAAATGAAGCAGTGAAGATAACACCCTAGAGAATTCCAAGGAACTTGTTTGAGAAGAATAGCTTTCGGTGCACATTATGTGATCATGGATGTTTACTAGTGAATTGATTTTCTGTATGCGTCGTACGTTTCGTTGACATACTGCCCAACGGCATTTCCCCAAACGGTAGACCAGGAGGAATATGAATAGATCATTCTACGTACATTCCATTTTGGCCACAGTAATTCCTCCAGAGCCCTGAATCGATGTGACAGCGAAGAGAGGGCCCTGATTATGCAAATCTGATGCATGTTGTGCGGAAACAGGTAGCCCAGTCCTAAACGGGTAATGCCGATGCCCTGAATGCTCAGTTCTTCTCAAATCTCTCAACACATTCTGTTGAAAGCCAATAATGGAGACTTAAAGAGTCCACCAACTACTCACTATTGACCCTCTCCCCCTATGTGCAGCTTCGATATTCTGCAGCCACTGTCGATCTTCCCAACCGTTGCCCCATGAGTCCGCCCAAAGCACCTCACTGGAGGCTTGTCACCTCCCAAGCCTATGTCACTGACGACGTCCTTGAGTATTCATATACTGGATCCGGTACGAGTGAGGATCCGTTCATCGTGGAGTGGATGCCCGCAGACCCGCGGAATCCTATGCAGTTTTCTAACACGCGCAAATCGGTCATCACGGTAGTGGTTTCGTTGGCCGCGCTGGCCATCGCCTTTGCTTCCACCGCGTACAGCGGCGCCATCCCACAGGTGATGAAGGACTTTGACTGCTCCTCCGAGGTGGCTGAGCTTGGGCTCTCTCTGTTTGTGCTGGGATTCGCCATCGGACCACTGCTATGGGCGCCCCTGTCAGAGACCTATGGCCGGCAGACCTTGTTCTTCGTCACGTAC
This sequence comes from Aspergillus terreus NIH2624, assembly GCF_000149615.1. NCBI lineage: Eukaryota > Fungi > Ascomycota > Eurotiomycetes > Eurotiales > Aspergillaceae > Aspergillus > Aspergillus terreus. Next base: position 2,701,580 of record NT_165972.1, read on the forward strand.
GCGGTCTTCACGGCCTTCAACGCGGGTGTTTGCGGGGCACAGAACATCGAGACGTTGCTCATTCTTCGATTCCTGGCCGGTGCATTTGGATCATCGCCGCTGACCAACTCAGGCGGTGTGATCGCTGACACATTCCCAGCCTCGCATCGATCCCTGGCCATGTGTGCCTTTGCGTCCACCCCCTTCCTCGGCCCAACGCTCGGCCCTATTGTTGGAGGGTTCGCTGGCGTCGCGATTGGGTGGAGATGGGTAGCAGGCATTGTCACCATCTTCTCCGGGGTGCTCTGGATCGTTGGGACGCTGGTCGTACCGGAGACCTATGCACCCGTGTTGCTCAAGCGCCGAGCGGAAAAGCTATCTAAAAGGACAGGCCTGGTCTACGTCAGCAAGCTCGAGCACGACCGGGGCAAGCAGTCGCTCTCGCAGGTCTATAAGGTAGCACTATCGCGCCCGTGGGTCTTGCTGATCCGCGAGCCCATCGTGCTGTTCCTAAGCATCTACACGGCCATCGTGTATGGCACGCTATATCTCACCTTTGCAGCCTTCCCAATCGTTTACCAGGAGGGCCGGGGCTGGTCCCAGGGTGTCGGGGGACTGGCCTTCATTGGCGTGGCCGTCGGCATGGTCCTTGGGATCCTGCTTACCATCATCGACAACAAGAGGTACAACCGTGCAGCAGCAGAATGCGGCGGCGCAGCGCCACCGGAGGAGCGACTCCCACCTACAATGCTGGGGGCCACCGTCCTCCCTGTCGGGCTGTTTATCTTCGCTTGGACGACCTATAATCATATCCACTGGATTGTCTCAATGATCTTCACCGCAGCTCTAGGCTTCGGGAATGTGATGCTCTTTCTCAGCGTCTCCAACTACCTGATCGACACTTACACCGTCTTCGCCGCCTCCGTACTATCCGCCAACGCCGTGCTGCGGTCCATCTTTGGCGCTGTGTTTCCGCTCTTCACCACGTACATGTACCGCGATCTTGGTGTTCATTGGGCATCGAGCGTGCCTGCCTTCCTGGCGTTGGCATGCGTGCCCCTGCCGTTTCTGTTTTATCGGTTTGGGCCTGCCATTCGGGCGAGATCCAAGTACTCGGCAGAGGCGGCGCGGATCATGGCGCAGTTGAAGCAGGGGTAGATTGTGTGCTGTTCATCCGTTCACCAAATATGTGTACGACACGCCATCTGGTCAGCGTACTGCTCAGCTGCCTTTGGGCCACGCCATCGTCCCGAGGGACTTCATTGGCCGACGAGTGTTCGACGACACGGTAGTGGAAAGGAAGTGAAAATGTCAACGATGTGATTTATCCGTGATTCTGAACCACAGCGTCTCGCTAGTAAATGGTAAGGTTTGTATTCAGTTCTTAGCTGTGGGAACCCGAATACCTACGTACATAACACGGCTGATGATTACTTCGTAACCTTAGTACATAGGAGTAAATCAGTAGCTGTGCTATCTATGGGGGTTGAAGCTAGTAGTGCCGATATATAACAATCCAATCGCATGCAACACCTGTCATTCACCGAACATTGTATTAGCTGGGTGATATACTTCAACTGTAATGCGCACAGAAAGGTCCTGAAAGTGGGCGTAAATATTTGAGGCTGGTCAGACACTGAAGCAACCGGCCTACCTCCAGAATCAACACCAGCTGCGATGCGTCATGGGGCCTCATCATCTAGAGCCTAATGGAGTGGCGGCTGACGATACGAGCTGGGTGGCAGAAGGCAACACGCTCCAGACAACGTGGCGGTGGCTTCGCGAATGAGGCTGTAGCATACTAGTCGATTTAAGAAGACAGCCATCCCGCACAATCCGACAGCAGCAACAGTTTGGTGACACCTGCATCTGTCCTCCTGGATCCAACTGTTTTCCCGGGTCTGAAGTTCTCTCTGCAATCGGCCATGGTCAATTTACCGAGACCCAACAAGAGCATTCATATTCATCATGCATTACGCACAACCAAGACGAGAGCTCAGTTCTGGAACATGGGGGATCTCGGCGCCCAGGAAGAATTTCTCGATGATACCGGGCTGCGGGCTAAGCTTGAAAAACTTGTTGGTTGACACTAAACGCCGATGCTGTGTTCATGTCCGCTAATGATCCTGCGGACTACAGGACTCATTCTGGACAAATGACAGGGGAGGGAAGTTTGCTCTCATGTATAAAAATTATCACCCCCCCCCCCCCCCCCCCCCCCCGGACGACAGATGCTTCGTTTGCTTACGCCTGATAGCACGGTCCTCGGAGACCCTTCAGCCACATATAGGCCTCTTCAAATAGACACGAAATCCTTGCAATGTCTTATAAAAGTTGGCGGATTCGACGAAGAAATGACAATGAGTTTCTTCACCAGCAGAAACCCCAGCATCTCCTCCTACCTGCAGTACTGTGACAAGACCCACAAACCAGAGTCCATGAGTTAGCTGCACTACAAGCTCCTGTACTAGTGCTTTTACTGACTGCGCTGACTTGTCTTCGCCACTGCAGTTATTCTTTTCCGTTGCCCAAGGAACAGCAGGCACCTTATGGGTTGCGTTCGCTTCCAGATTGCTTCTCGGAACTGTCTGGCTTTCATGAGTAGCGTGCTCGCCGAGGACATATATGGAGTGTGGACACGCTGCCAGTCGAATACCGACCTTCTGAAGGTGCATCCGCTATATCTTCTCGCATTTGTTTACGAGCAGCGTTATTACAGATGGGCGGACTGGGCGGCCTCTCTCTGGAACCAGGTCGCCGAGATAGAGACCGCGACGAACATGACCTCTCCAACATGGAAACGAGAGGTTGAAGTCGATCGCCTCCGCTCCCTTTCTACATCTGGCACTCTGCTCAACGAGGTCCATGCCACCCATGTGGAGCTTAGTCACAGCGATACGGTTTTGAGATTCGGATTAAAAATGGGACGATATTGCTTAGATCTCGTTGCCGAGGCAGAGAATAAGCGACAGGACCTTGGGTTTGATACCCTGCCTGTATGGTACAAATCTGCCTTGGAAGCACGGTTAAAATACACCCTCACCCAGTGCGAATCTCTCTCCGATAAGCTCTTGGAATTGAAAAACAGACTCAGTGGGCAGATCGAGGTGGTTCGTATCACCTCCCCTTCCAAGGTCAAACAAATAACTAGGGACTGATATTTTGGTGGCCAGTCTTATAATCTAATCGCCCAGAAGAACAGCCTTGTCAATCTTGCAGTTGCGCAGAAGCAAGCCAATGACAGTCGAACGGTGAAGGCCATCGCTGTCTTGACATTGATCTGCCTCCCATCCACACTGGTCGCGGTAAGCCATCTTTCGTATTGCCTAGTAAATGGCAAAAGGGGTCCCACTAACCAGAGACAGACATTATGGACTGCAGGCCTGTTCCGCCTCGAAGGTAATAAGAACTGGCAGGTGTTTATTGCGGTGTCTTTGGCGCTGACTCTTGTTGTGCTCCTTTGCTGGAGGCTTTATGTGCTGGTGTCTGAAAGGTGGACGGAAAGCCCGGACATTGACCATCTGTTTATAGCATGACTTTGACGACTAAGATGGCCTTCCGACCTTCAATATCTTATCGTAGAAGATATATCCAAGACCATCGTTACTCTGTGTTCTTCTATGAGAACGCTTAGGCCAGTGGCAATAGCTGGGACTTAAAGGCTAGAGCTGGCAAATTTCTGCTGTTTAAGACTGGAGACAGTTGAATTGTAAGATTTTAAAATCGAGCTATATGTGTAAACAATTGTAAAACATTAAGTACACAATGAGGCGTCCGAACGATCATAACGGGGAATATACGAGTTGTGAAGATTATAAGGTCAATTCCCCCGCTCAATGGCAGATTCAATGGCTTTTCCATCATGGAAGAACAGAAGGCGTGTAGCTCTGGTCAGGCTGGACAACCTTCCCGCCGGCAAGCTGAGCATCCGTGTAAGCAGGCCAAATAATTTGTCGGCTGCTTTGGTTGACCACAGACAAGGTCGTGAACCCATTGTTCGCACCGAATTGATCGCTCCAGCCGGAGGTGATGGTGTAGGCGCCGCATTGCGAAGGCCCGCCGTTGGCATGGGAGGCGGGGCTGCCCGTTACAACGTAGGTGCAGGCGGTGGTGCCAGATGGGGTCTCGATGCCGAAGGTCCAGGTACATTTGGTGTCAGCGGAATTGCAGACACGCTTCATGCTCTCGATGGTCCATTGGGTGTTGGCAACCATCATCGACTTGGATGAGGCCGGGGCGGGGGCGGCCAGAGCCGTTGAACAGGAGAGGGCCGCGAGGAAGAGCTGGCTGAGGGAGAACTGCATGGTTGCGGTTTATAACAAGCAAGTAACTGTTTTTCAGGTGTGGGAGGAGGCTGTTTGGATGATGTTGCCTGAGAGTAATGGAGGATGGCTCAATTGAAGTGGACTGAAAGTGATGACAAGAGAAGGGGAGAGAGTCGTCTTATTTATACGTTTTTTCCTATCCATCGCTTAGTAGCAGCCTTGCTTGATGCGGCTTATGTACAGAGTCGGTGACCTGATGACCTCAAGTTTGTCTCAAGCGGGGTAGTATTCATACCAAGGGAGTGACATGATGCATTCCTTAGCTGTGCAGCGGAGAAACCGAAGCCAGTGCTAATCTTAGACTGATCCACCTATTGGCCCTGTCTTAGATGATTGTCTTGCCCGCAGGCTGTAATGAGACATCGTGGCAAGCAAATGCCCGATTCCATCTTGCATGATCTGGGGGTTGTGGGCCTAAAGGCCAGCAATAGGCAGAGTAGTGACACACTGCCTTCCTTACTCCGGAATATCATCGGGGGCCTGTTTTCTCACCAGCTCTAGTTAACTACTTAGTTAGTCAACTAGTCAGCTAACTACTCCGCACCTGAGGTATATGTAAGCAACAACCAAGACAGTGGCGGCTTGTGCACTTCGGTTAGATTCGCTGACCGAGACATGCATGAGACCTAGCCTATCGGACCCTCCTCGTACAGTGGACCTTGTGGCCCCACGGGCCGGTGCATCATGATGAAGATAAATTGAGGTCAGCCTGCGACGCCCTGCCCGTTGCTTTTGGCGGAGACACTTAACCGGTGAGTCGCTATACCCAGGCACTAAAGGCTCGAATGTCCAAACAAGATGTGGCAGCACTAATGTGGCCTGATCCTGTCCGATCGGTCTTTCACAGATCAGACCCCGCATTCTGGGGGCCGTCCTGGTCTCTTATTGCGTCACTTGGCTTGAGGGTGTGCCTAATATCGTTGAGCTACTGGGTACCCTACCTGGGTAGATTAGGTATCTAGAAATGCCTCGGATAGAATCAATCGTCAGCATGAAGATCCGCGGCGGCAACGGAATTACGCCAGTCCACTGACAGAAAAAGAGCATTAAGGCGTCACATTGTCAACTCTGACTGATGAACATAATGGAAACATCGATCGCCATTGCTCCGCATCTATCTGATAAAACAACATACTCCGCACACTATACTATATAATTCGCCTCAATCATAAAGTCCCCACTCGTGTTGAGAATCGGGTTCTCATACGACAACCAAGCATTCCCAGGAATCACGAAGCGGGCCGAGGTGTTGAGGTCCTTCTCCAGGCTTGTCTCAGCGTCTCCAAACGAGATCTGTTGATATTGCTCCACAAGCTGGTCCTGTAAGTCCTGATATCGGTCTTGAAGCGGTCCAGATGGTTGGTGCCCACAGTTTCACCAAGAAACTGCAACTCATCCGCCTTCACCTGAAAGACTTTGGTCAAATCAGTGGGCAGTGTGAGAGAAACTTTTAGGCCACCGTCGGTGGTCATGACGGTGATCACGGCTTGCCAGGTGATTCGGACATGTATGCTGAATGTTCTCCGTTAGTTGGATCCAGTAAAAAGTAAGAGACGAAGAACGGTACTCAAGTGTAGGCGTATGCCCAAATCATAGGGGCGGTGGTTCCGACCGACGGGCACTTGATGGTAACGTCCGTAATGCCGCTCGCATTGATGCTGCAAGCTCTCGGCACCGCGTTCAGCTTGTTAGATGTGGTACCTTAAATGCCAACGTCATCAATTGGATTCATCTAGTCCGAGACAACAATAAATATACTTACAATCAATGTCGAGCCCTATTCCAACCGCCCTCTTTCTTGAGTGTGTTATGCTCTGTTCCTCATGTGATGGAGACCACGTCCACATCACGGGGTCCGATGCGCTCTGGTTTCACGCATAATAACTGGGATCAGCCGAATGGCTAGTGGTCCACACCGCAATCTTCCATTGCTATGCCAGGATATCTTCGATACTCGTGCTGCCGACCCACGACTATGTATAAGCATTGAAGAGAGACAGCAGTTGAGGGGCAGTCCGCAGGAGGTAGCTATCCCAGATGATGTTATGGTCGATGATAACCGTCCCGTTGATGCCCGGAGAGTCCCAGAATATTCCAGAAGCCGAATATCTGCGAATGGTCGGTTCTTGGTCATTTGCAGGTAGAGTAACATATCGTTATCGCCGGCCGGCACAAGGCCTTCTCCCGGCTTTGTCTCGTTGATGGAAACGTAAGGGTAGGTCTGCATCCTCAGAGATGCTGGGAGGAAGGATGGCACCTGCTCGTTCACACTGTCTGTCTTGGCCGTATGTAGCGCATAGCCTAGGGTGCACTTCTGGCGACCCTGCCATTTACTGTCCTGGACGACGTACCAATGACTTAAGATCACACTCAGCTAGGTCTTTTCCTCGTCGGTCAGGTCAGGCCCGTTAAAGGTGTTCTGTTGGCGGCTGGGAGGCCATTGTCAGTAACAAAAGCTGATCAAGGTCACAAAGACAACAAGGGGGATGGCCACTGACTCAAAGTTGATGATATGGTCATCTTGTCGCAAACGCACGCTCGTCAGCCAATAAATGTCCTCTCATGCAGTACAATCATATTTACTAGTAAAGGGGAAGAACAGAGAGCTGATCGAGAAGTCACCAGGCTGCTTGATCTGATTTTGAAATTCCTTGAATTCGTCAGAGCTTGGTGGAATCTCCTCTTTGTCGACAGTGCAAGTCCAAGCAATTGTCCAGTCGTTGATTTCGATGTCCCTTTTGCGATTGCTAGCCAGCCATATGGAGTTAGCCGTGCGATGTGACCCGATTTCGAGATGGAGCGTGCCGAACGACATGGTACAAAAGTGCATGGAGCCGAGATTCTCCTGGCCGGCTACATTCAGGGAAAGTTGGCTGCTCTTCAGTGTTACATCCGGAGTGCCAATTCCTTCTACCGAAGCATTTACCTGAGTTAGTTCTGGATATTTCGTCAATAGATTGGACATGGCATTGTTGATGGCCTTTTATGACACGGCGATGATCTGACGCGAAGCTGTAAGCGTCTCTTCAGTATTGTCAGGGAGTCTCGATGTCAAAAAATACCTCGTTAAATATCCCTTTTGGAGTGTCTAGTGAGGACTGCTGACGCTTGCTGAATTCGGTTTTACCCATGGTTATAAGAGGGCCAAACTGATTCGAGGTGATGAGTGTCGAACTTCCACGATACATGTTGGAAGTTATATTATAAATCGGTGAGCATGCAATCGACGTGTTGCGACGTGAATTGTACCACCAGCATGCCGGCTTAGAGCACTGCAGGGATACTTGCAGGACGAGGCATTTCCTGTTACTCCTGGGAGACAAGAAAAGCCTGACCAGTGTGCAGGGAATACATGTCCATGTCATAATGCAAGCTTTGTGACCATACTGACATATACATTCCCGATGATTGTCAGGCAGCTACGTAGTATAAATCATGGTACTTTTTCCCGCTTTAGACAGGCGGTTTCCAATCTCCATCTCCTTGGGCGAGAGGTAACCATGGCTATCCCTTATGAGCCCCAGCCCGCTTGCCCGGCCAATTGGCGGGGTCAGTATGTTGTCAATAGTAGTTGGTGCAGTGCCAGTCAAAGAGGATTCTGGGACTAAAGACACAGGAAGTCTCGACATATGCTCGTAATTGTCGTCCACCGAGTTGATGAGTGAGATTCTGGATGGAAAATAAAAAACTGGCTACCGGCGAGATGTGTATTTGACATCTACTCACCTCGGCTCCGATTTATTGGCCCACAACATGATGTGTATATACACCGACGTTCTGACTTTCGACTCTCCAGAAACGATCCTCGCCCCCACGGCAGACAGCATGCTTGTCCTGGCTGCGCGGGTCCTGACTGCCGAGGCCCCCGTGACCCTGAAGGTCCACCCTGCCTTGTACATCCATCCTGAACCAACCAGTGACGGTGCAGAGCCACAATGTGTCGCAGAGTGTCTGCTTGAAGCTAGGCCCAGAGACGAATCACGCCCGGGCGGCGATCACCGTCCAGACAGACAGCATCAGCATTGAGTACTATCAGCAGGACTTCGACAAGCAGGATAAGATGTTCGAAGCCACTCTGGCGACCCAGTTACGAAACGCACAAGCTCTGTTCTGGCAGAAGCCTTCCATCACTATATCGCTGTGTGCGGACAGGGCCACTGCGACGGCCCGTCCCGCGCTTTACCCGGCGCTAAATGCGCAGGCGGCTGCCCTGAGCCAGCAGTCATGAACCACAACCCGGAGCGCCCCCGGAACCGGGTCCGATAGAATTCCTCTTCCACATTCCACCTCCCTTAAAGCCATACAACTCATTATTTTCATCATTTTTCCACCACTATAACGCCAAATCCGTCGACCAAAATAGCTAGTATATATAAATTAATATAGAAGAATTCACTGCTAATTTTCTTTTTCTAGGCCTGGAGAATTAGAAAACCGCATAATTATCGCTTAAAACACTTTTTCGATCCTACTCCACTAGGGCCCTAGCACGTTAGCTACCGCCTTTAACACTGATTTAGATTGTGGCCTAACTGGCTACGAATATGGCTATAGAAGCTCCCGTGCTAGGCGAGTGGGAAACCGCCCCAGTTGGCGGGTTTTCCAGGAAGCAGATGAACACGACCGCACTGTTCGCACCAATCCTGTCCAATTACATCTCTTTGAGCACTATTTGTTTGGATATTCCAGGTGGATTTCCGGTGCATTGTTCAATATGTCTCTTCCCGGAATGAGTCTTGTCGATCCATCCATCACATAATGAATCGCCAGACAATGGGAAATACCCAGTTAACCCCAGGAGATCGAATAGGTGAGCTTGAGCACTACACGGTATCGGAGTGTTAAGTCAAGCAAGTCTTGAATTAGACGATTGTTCGTGTACTCAGTGGCACAGCCAGGGAGACCAGAACCAGTAGCGAGCTATTTACAAGCGGAGAGTGATTCTGAATGGCAAGTGTATGATAGTGCCGCCGGTCTCCATCACGCCATGTAGGCATGATCGAGCATTGCTTGCATCAGCTTATTTTTTATTTTTTTTTTTTTTTTGTTACATCGATAAGGAATGTCTGTCTTACCCCCATTGTCTCCCGACCATCACCTCACCGGAGCTCAGTTAGGTAGGTTGACTAGACTGGTCTGTATTCTTCGGCTTAGTCCTGCAAAGCATCACTCGTGAACTCACTGTGTTTCAGTATACCAGACATTACTTTTCCAGATTTTGGTTTGTTCCATGCTGTCCTGAGGCTGGAGTAGAACATAAATCTCCAACACATCAAAAAGCCGTACTATTAAATCTATACAGCTCCCAGGAGACTTTAGCCCATCAATAATCTCCAGCCTCCAAAGCCGAACCCACCGCGCTAGCTTAATCCTCATCCCAAGCACAGACCCAGCCAGCGATCATAGCTTTGCCAGCATCTTCACAGACGGGTCGCATTTCCGCGCGGCTGGCCTACAAGCGTATCTCCGTGGCGCCCGTCGCCGGCCGAAGAATCTCAACAACGGGGTGTACCGCGTCAACCTGAATCTCGACGTTGGGGCTATATGCGGATATCCAAGATGGGAAGGTCTTCTATTTCACCCGTGGGCCGCAGAGCGCGCGGGTATCGTACGACATCACTACCACCGGCGAGATCGGAGAAATCCACATCGACCGATCATTCGGAGATGAGGTCCATGCGTATCCAACTCTATTTACTAAATGGACAACTCAGCTGCTAGATTGTGAGCAGCTGGGTTTGATAGATTTGGTGTGGAGGGTGTATGCGAGGTTCGACTAGGAGGTTGGAATATGGCGAACCAACTGCCCGAAAATAGTCATGGTCAAATACGCAGAGCCAGCTAGAAGATGTCCTTAAGAGAGCAGCTAACACCGCAAGTTGTAAATAGATTCCAAGTATCCAAGTGGAACAATGCGCTGCTTCATACAGCGTCCACGGGGAAGGAAATATCAAAAAAAAAAAAAAAAAAAAAAAAAAAAAAAGCCAAATATACATCGGTACAGGGACTTCGCTATATCGCTGACCACGAAAGTTTGAGGCGCGTTAGCGTTCTTTGTAGGAACTGACGTTGTAGAAATGGATTTCTGCTACCCTATAAACCATTATTTGAGCTCCTCACTTTGTCTAGACGATTCGGGAAGACTGGGGTTGTCGCGGCATGGGGAGCGTACACTAGAGCTGCGAGGTGTCTCGAAGAAAATAGAATCTTATCGTCCCACAGGACTGGCAGCGGGTATGTTATTGCCAGTGCAACTTCTATAGAGAGAAACTAAGATCCCCCTATGCAGTGAGATAGCGCCACAACAATCGATGGCTTTGGTGATATCAGCGTGCTCCAACAGCCAATATGCAACCAATGTGGCGGTCCTCACATTCTTGTCGCCGCTATTGCCCGGATTGACAGAGTTTCAATATAGTCTCAACCTCCTCTACCTCCGCTTATGCCTCTTGGATTTGGCCAAGGCTTGGAGGACAAAGGAATTGGTCAGAAAGACATTGCAGTCTGATACGACCATTGGTCAGTATTGGTACAAAGAAGCAGCCGACTCACTCATGAGACCGCACCACCACAGTCAGGCAGCAGAATAGAATATCAAGCGCCTACAACCTGCCGTCAAGCTTACTTGTTGACAAAGTTTGAGATATGCTAACCTTGGGAAACGTAGGAACTATTGCAACGCCCTGACGAGCAGTGAAGTCAATGAACCACAACTGGAACATAAACCATCAACATTATGCGAGAACTCTCTGTTTAAAAGCTTGAATCCACTCAGCCACGTCCTTGGCTTCTCTCAAGTGAATCAACAGATGACCCTCGTCCTTAATAACCTCCAAACGCACATCTGTGTTAACCAGTTGTTCCTTGATGTCCACAGCATCCTCTAGCGGATATGTCTTATCATCCTCACCATGAATCAGAAGAACCGGAACACGAATTTCACCCAGTCGATCAAGCAGGGTATCCCTCTCCATCATCGAATTCAGGGTAGGCACCACATTCTCAGCGCCGGAATGGCGATGAACCCAGTCCTTCTTGATCTGAATCGCACGCGGGCTGTCGACATCAGGATTCCCGCCCCAGCCCAGGATAGCGGCGTTCATAATCTGTTCACTGGGAGCAGGTGTTGCAACCCAGATATCGCGAAGTTGGTAGAAGGCGCTACGCTGGACGTCCGTCACAGCAGATGCGTTGGAGCCGAGTAGAACAAGGCCCACAACTCTGGCGGGGTTCAGCAGAGCCAGGCGGAGGGCGATCATCGAGCCCATGGAGATGGCTGCGATGATGACTTGAGAGAGTTCAAGCTCTCCCTGCAAGGTATTAGCTTTGGCTGTGGCTGTATGAGATTTACCATACCAAGAGAGCGAGGACATCCTCAGCTTGATCCCAGAGAGTATATTCCTTGCGGCCGGCGGTGGTCTTTCCATGGCCGTTCAAATCGATGCGGAGGAGGTTGACATCTGACAAGTGCGGCGCAAGAAGCTGGACAGTCTCTTCCCACATGGTTGATGACATCCACGAAGCATGGATGAAAAGAATGGTAGCATTGCCCTTTTGCAAGGGTGCCTGTGTCTGCCAATAAAGGCTGTTGCTGGAGAACCCAGAAGACATGGTTGTTATCCAGTGAATTGGGTAATGACGTCTTGTTGTTCAGTTTGTAGTTAGAATCAAAGAATCTAAGGGATGTTTGTATTTATATTATGGACACCCGATGGAAGGGCATTGTTATGTTTTCGGTTGTGGTTGGAAGATAACGTTATGCGGAGATGATTATGGATCTCGCAAATACCTAGGACCTATCCTAACGGACCTTGATATATCCTCGTATTCGTAACAAAATCTCGTGTTTCCTGGGATTCTAGGATACTTAATCCCCTAGCGAGTGGTTTAGCCCAGCCACATTGTCGTATTCGTATTGCTGTAATCAAAACTGGCCTTGACGCTTTGAAACTGGACAGAGAACCTCTGGGAATGGAGATCGCAAAAGATATTAGCATTCAAAAGGCGAAGCTAATAAAATACAAAATACCCAGGTGCCTCCAAAGCAGCACGTTCTCGTTCCCTTCGTTTCAGGACCCAGAGACTCTTTTATTTGCCTGCTCACTCTTTTCACTATCAGGTCTTTTTGCTACTTTCTGGTCTGTGCGTTAGACCACTCATACTATACGAGTGGATTTTTTGTCAAAACAAAGCAGGAATTGCCTGCCTTGCAATTTATAGAGGCGGACAGTCTAACATAAATTCCATCAGTACTATAACATAGGAATCCTGGGTGCTTTAAGATCTGGTGTTTGAGAGAACGCTGCACACTATTGATTCACTATAACCCTCTCCTTTTGTGCGTGTTGAACCAGCCCGTTCGGATTCAGCCCTTCCCGAACATATGACCGGTTAATGAACGGTTCGAGTTTGCGTGCCTGGGCGTCTGTGATAGGAACCCGAATGTTGCCTCGCACACGCTCAAGATATCGGTCCATCATAGGAACGAAATGGAGACCCCCAGAACCAAAACGCCTCAGTATATGCGCATTGGGCCGAGCTTTTAGATACTTCATGCAGCTCTCTTTTCAGCTGCGCTCTATCTCCGGCTACTGTCTCTGTTTTCTCCCCCTGTAATATCCCCAGCGATTCCTTCGCTATGTCCATGCTCAAGCAGTCAGCTATAGCGGCTGCCTCGAGTGCGAATTTCCCTGCCTCTCTGGAGTCTTTGCTCTCACTCGCTAATACCATAACCGGTGAGGGTGCGATACTGCGTCATAAGGGTGGTTTTGGCCTTTAGCAAGCAGTACACCTGGTCGATCTTCTCAAAGTACTGTAGTAGCGCCTCACGCCAGAGGCACATTTCCGCAAGTTCAACCCATGTCGGAGGGACTCCCTCGTCAATCAGTCCTTGCTTGCAGTCGGCCCATGTGTGGCCCAAACATCTGTACGAACCATCCGCTATGGAGGTGGGAGGGATCTGAACATCATCTAGAATGGTAGAAAAGGCGGCGTACATCTGTTTCCAGTAGTTCTCTGGTCGTAGCGTACCGGTCCAGTGAGTCCACCAACAGACGGCGTCGCGCATGGCATACAGGTTGGCGTCCTCCACGTCGATGTCATTTTTCCAGCTGGTAATTGTGAAGTCGTTTGGATGGTTGTCAGGCGCCGTCGTAAGATACTCTTCGATGTGCTTAATAACAGTAGCCACATCGAAGCAGCTGCAATGTGGAGAAGCTGTGTCCCCTACTATTTTGAGTTAGTCTCTCTTTCCTTCAATCAGTAGATTGCCACGGTCCACGTACAGACGGAAAATAAGGACATTGAAGGCTCACTAATTTCCACACCATATACGCTCCCATTTATGCCAGTGCTAGTGGCTTTGGAGGGTGTGGATAGTCCATCTATTTTGCAAATATGCATATCGAATCCCAGTGGAGCGGACCCTGGAACGTGACCATCCCCGAAGTACCGCTTGACCTTTTCCCACATTTCCTTGGTTGTAATATTGGCCATTATGGTTGAGTGCGCAAAACAATGGAGGAACAGATCTCTGATTTAACGAGGTAGCTAGACAGGTATGCTTTATAAATATGTTATAGACACTTATACTTCGTAAACCGTGAATTATTAGTGCGCAATCCGTTTCGGAGGGAATGAAGTCTGTGTAAAACTTTCTACCTGCGTAGATAACAAGCCCATTAGCTTTTTCTCTATCTGCACTCGCCCGTTCTAAGAAAGATTTGTCCTTTCCCCTTTGTACCTGGTTGCCTTTTTTAGCATTAGGCATGTAGCAAACCGGTAAGAGAGTCCCTAAACTCTGCGGGCGCCTGAGATTGTAAAGATACACGAGCGAGCCAAGGAGCGTCGAGTCGGTTAAAGCTACCTATGTACCTCTTCAATCCACCCTTGCTGTTCGCTCACGCGGCCTAGGATTAACGAAATATCTACCTATATGGTGGGAACCTGGGTGGCGACGGAGTAATTGTAGAAGCGCGTATCCTTTCAGGGGATATCATATTTATGCTGCTAGTATGATATGGTCCCCGTCGTCGGAACAGTATCCACCTACTTGGCCTTTCCCTGCAGTGCAAGGGCAAGGAGACGCACAGAAGAGAAAGAAAAGAGGCTTCTGGACTTATAGAGATCTAACAGGCTCGTAAATGGCTCGAAATTAACAGAAGGATAATCTGATATAAGCTAGAAGGTCCGAAGACACCATAGAATCTTAAAATTACGTTCTATTCGGGTTCACGCAATTTTAATCTCCTTATTATCGATGCTAAGAGTAAAATGTATAACTAAATAGTGGACAAGATGACTAGGATATGGCCTATTATGTTATGCAACGCCTTACAGTCCGGATCGGCGCTAGCCGTATGGAGGATTTCACAGGACTGACCTTCAGATGCATACCGGGCCAGATTCGCCGGCGTATCGCGCATATAGTTGGGTAGAGATACATGCCATTCACTTAAGTGATAAGACGCGTTCCTAACTGCTGCATCAAGTGCGGTATTATCGGCTTGTTTGGCCACTGCCATGTCGTTTACCACATATCCCAGTAAGGTTGTTCATTAAGGGCGAATTTGGCCACTCTTGCTACGTTAGGATATCGGATATCTGGAGGAAAGTGGGAATATGTCGTTCTCACGCCGGAGTATTGTTTTTAGAATTCTGAGTCTTGGAGAAAGCAAATATGCTTGGAGGCACTTGATAAAATACCCTCATAAAATACCCTCAGAACCCTACTGCTCCCCACGACGTTGCCTCGTAGTTCCCGTGGTTAAATTCCCAGCCCGCCATGACACTTGTCAAGTAGTGATCCTCACTGTACCAGCCATTGCTAATACCATGCTGGAAGAATGGCATCAAGCTACCTGAGAACCAACCTGCGTTGGTCGTATCAACGTATGTCATAGTTAGAGCACCGCCACTGGGCCAACTGCCAAAGTGAAGCGGAATTAGCACCCTTGACTTCAGCAACAAGTCTTCTGCTGAGCCTTACTGGTATAGGTAGATGTCCCACTGCTTGCCACCAATGTTCACATTCCGTGCCCATGGTACCGCGCCGTTCGAGTCATAATAGTCTGAGAGGGGACTATTGGGAGCCTGGTACGCAACCCAGATCATCACCTCGTGCTGCGAGTTACGATCGGTAGGGGCGTAGCTTGAATCAATGAAGATATCATAGCTAATTGATAGATCTCATCTCAGTTATGCATACAACGTGGAGCAATGTCACATGGCAAAGAAAGCTTACCAGGCATCATACCCGGCGCCCTGCGCAGGATAGGCGTTTTGACTGAACCATGTCTTATGATCGGGATTGAGATCTTTAAGCTTCTTAGGCAGGGTATGAACTGGCGACCAAGTCCCCCAGTCCTCCCCAGTGACCATGACGGTGAACCCAGTACCATCCGGTGCGTTTACTCCCCATGAGCTGTCGTCTTTATACCATGGGGAGATGGTACCAGAAGTACTGAAGTGCTTGAAGTAGTAAGTGCCCGAGTCAGCCCCATTGGCAAACCGACTCAGTCCGCTCAGGAGAGTGCAGAAGGTCAAAATGGCATGACAGGCTGGCTTCATGGTGGCTGTCGGAAATTTCGATGTTTTGCTGTTTGGAAAGATTGGAAGGTATTCGGATCTGATCCAGACATAGGTCAGACAGCGGGGAGAATCGATATTTATGTCTTCTAAACTACAGTTGAATGGAGCGCCAGGTGCTGCAGATGAGTTGGGCCTGTAGGCATCTCATACTCCGTAGACAGTATTCCACTGGCTACTTGCTTCTGGATAATGTTCAACGCCAATGGATTTGGTTCAAAAACCACTTTCCGGTGCAGGCCAGACTGATAGTTCTGGATATGATCAACACCGGTGTACACATGTTGACGAAGATCTCGGTCTGCAAACGTGGCGGGGTATTGCTCCGGGACCCTGACTGGGGATAGTACCTCGTATTAAGAATTGACGACCCCATGGGGTACAGCGTTACAGTGCGGAAAACAATAAAGTTGGGCCAACCAGCACTTCTCAAACGCGACGCCGGGTACGTACCGGAAGCTTAATAGCCTCGGTTCTCGTCCCCGCGAGCATGGCATTTCCTTGCTGTTGGCGTATTCTACCTGGCCTAAGAACAGCCTTCTGCAATCTGCCGTGGCCGGAAAAATGGATCAATGACAGGACGTACCCTTTATCCATTCCATTCGGACCTGTAGACACCTTAGTTTAGAATGAGTGAAGATCGCTCCCATAGTAGCGCCTATTCCAACCGGGAAAATGGAAACCAAACTACCCCCACCCACCACCAAAGTGATGTGTTGGATATTTAGGCTGTGGCCATGAGATTCCTTATCCATTTCTCCTCTGGAGAATGCCATAAAAACCCAGAAGCTTGGCGACGACGTGCAGACAATTTCACCCAGCGAAGCGTACAACGAGCCCTTCCATTTCACTTGTCCAAATTATGACGCCACACAAACTTATCACCTGGGGCATCTATCTCGTTGCCGTATGTAGTGGTTCGGTTTTGTCAAATGCCAGTGAGAGTATTGCCCCGGACCATCCGAAAGTCGACCTTGGCTACTCAAAATACCGTGGCGTCAGGCTTCCTGGAGGTGTGGACCAGTTCTTGGGTATGCGATATGCGCAGGCTCCGGTTGATGACCTCCGATTCAGAGCACCCCAGGAACCCGAGGACCACTACGAAGAACAAGACGCATCACAGGTTAGTTTCGTCCCGAAAGGACTGTTCCTACCAATTTTACAGACTCAGCTGAGTCGCCAACCCAACTTATAGTTCGGAGCTCTCTGTCTCGGTACGGGGCAGCAGCCCGGTAATGGTCTAGACGAGGACTGCCTCTTTGTCAATGTGTTCAGGCCCTCAAACGCCACGACAGAGTCAAACTTGCCCGTCCTGGTATACATTCAAGGTGGCGGATACGCAGCTATGGGGAACGCAAACTATAATGGCACAGAGATCATTCATTCCTCGGGTGGGAACATGGTAGTAGTGATGTTTAACTACCGTGTTGGCGTTCTTGGGTTCATTGCCAGTGACAACTTTGGAGATGATGCTGACTTGAATGTCGGTCTTCTTGACCAACGCCAACTCCTTCTCTGGGTTCAAAAGCATATCAGGAAGGTGTGTTGGCAGCGCTCCCGCAAAGGCCATCATATACGTAGCTAATCATCATTTCTCAATAAGTTTGGCGGCGATTCAAACCATGTCGTCATACAAGGCACGTCGGCTGGTGGTGGCTCTGTGTCTCATCATCTCACAGCCTACCGAGGCCATGGCCAGGAGCGGCTTTTTATCGGCGCGATTCTTGAGAGTCCATTCTGGCCGACACTTCGATCGGTCTCGGAAATGGACTTTCAGTACCAGCGGGTGTTACAATTGACTGGCTGCTCGTCCCTGGCCTGTTTACGCGGGATGAACATTTCTGCGCTCCAAGCAGCGAGCGGCGGCTCTGCCTTTCCCGGCGCCGCACCCGGCGATCCCACACCACTATTCTACTGGCTACCCGTCATTGACGGCACATTGGTTCCTGATCAACTATACACCCTTTTTACAGAAGGACAGTTTGCCCGCGTTCCGATACTTGTGGGTCACACAACGAACGAGGGGTCATATTTTGCCAACAACGCGTCTACCGCCACGGAGGTCTCTTCCTTCCTTCGAGCGAACTATCCCCGTCTGCTGGAGGCCCAGTTGGAAGAAATCAATGAAGAATACGCGAATATGGGCCCCCTCCCAGACCACGCAGCATTCTTCCCCAGTGCTTCGGCTGCCTATGGTGATGCTACCTTCACCTGCCCTGCCAACGAGATGGCCAGCGCCGTAGCGCACTTTACGGGCGCCAACAGGGTGTGGAGCTACAGGTACAATGTACTCGACCCAGGGACTGTAGCCGGTGGGTACGGGGTCCCCCATACTTTTGAGACAAGCGCTGTCTTTGGTCCCGGACAAGCGGGCTGGGCTGCGAACTCTTACTACACAACCAATGCCCCCATTGTTCCTGTCGTCATGGCTTACTGGTCGAGCTTTGTGCAGCATTTGAATCCCAACACTAACAAACGCCCTGAGTCACCGGAATGGAAACCTTGGCGGAGACTTTCGGGATCACAAATCCGGCTGCAGACTAACAACACGGCAATGGAAGAGGTTCCCGAATGGCAGAACAGAAATTGCACAATGTGGAAGCACCTTAGACGGACTATGGACCTATGAGCCTTGTGATGGGATGAGAGTGCGGGTTGGCACCAGCCTCGAATGTGGTATATCTATACTGTTGTATGGACGGTGATAGCTATGAAGAACATTAAAGCATGTTCATATTATTCAATTCTGGCCCTCTAGGCTAGTAAGTCTTGTTGATGGTAAATTCACGCAATCCAAATTGCAGACAGACCAAACTTCCTTGCCATCTACGCTACCTAGGCTGTTGAGACAGTCTTGTATATTTAGGTCACTCACTCCCACAAATATATCGCCCTTCGATCAAAGCAATTGACTCAGATCCTGAGAGGCGTAAATAGTCTCGGACGTTCGCTACTGAGAGATGCCTAATACCTCTCAACAAGGATCGCCTCGCTACTCCTCACCACAACGATTCCCCCAGACTTCTCCACCACCTTCCTACCTGTTGGCCTGCCCAGATCATAGCTCTGTCCCGCGAAAGTTGCGCCAGAGGTCGCGTCACTTCCTGGTCCGGACAGCCGCTTTATTTTCGTTCGCTCTCCAAGTAGATGCGAAACGTCGATCAAGGCCCTCGGAGCGATTCGGTCCTCAACACTTGATTCCAAGAAATCCATATTGAGAATTACAAGACGTTCGGGTCTCGTTGGGGCTGATGGTGAGCCATCATAGAGCGCATAGACTGCTAGGGTAGGATCTGCCACCGGGATGGAGACAATGTGCGGGTTACTGAGCGTGAGAGCTGCCGCCATAAACAGCAAGCTGTAGTACCTTCATTCACACTGTCAATACTCATCCAGACTCGGTTGGTTTATATGGAAGGGCTCATGTGCCTTGAAATATAACTTACGTAGGGTAGACTGTGGCAGCCGTTCCATTGTGGGGGACAGGTTGCCACATACTGTAGTAGAACGGTGTCCCCATATGGAAGTACACGCCGCTCATCCCTATGGTTGCCCCATGGAGCATATAGTCCAACTCCCAAAGCGCGGCACCAAGTGTATTGCTTACACCTTGCATGCCGTGGCAAGACACACTTCCCGTCTCCCCCATTAGGAAATGGAGACCAACATGATTTGCAGCTTGGATCTCAGGGGCCCATTGCGAGAAGTACTCCACCATGGAAGTGTGGTTCATGAGCTCAGGAAGTGACACCCGGGCTTCTCGTGCGGCTGGCCCTCGTCAGAAAAGAGTCCTCATCAGGGGGTCTAATGCCACTCACGATCGCAGCGAGAATATGGATACGTGTGGTCCGAAAGCGACACTGCATAATCTATCTTTTCCGGCAGGCCGAGGGCGGTGATCTCCGCCAAAGAAAAGTTTCCCTGATAGACAGGTAGCTGTGCTAACGCTCCGATCGAGAATCCTTTTCTCGTCCTCTTCCCCAGCTGGCTGAGCCAATCCTCTTGCTCTGCAACGTAGTTGTCCACAGTCCATGGCCTCATGCGCTGCGACGGGCCATAGAAGTCGGGCTCATTTCCGAGCTCGTATGCCCGCAGACGCGACGGATACATATACTTCTCCGCGGCTTCGACTTCAGCAAGGGGAATGGACACGTCGTTGCGGCCGAAGTTAAGACCGAGGATGAACTCCTGCCGCGCTGGGACGTTTTCGTTTAAGACAGTAAAGAGGTCTTTGTTAAAGCTGACATCGATAGCTTCGTCGTTACCGCTTGCAAAGGTGCTGTTCAATGTCTGCGGGCAATCGGCACAGAACGAGGCGACATCTTGCGTGTGTCCGCCAATGCGGATGACAGGGGGAGCACCAGCTATGTCTTCAATGTTTTGAAGGAGGACGCGTGAGAGGGTGTTGGGCTGGTCGACGTCACCCAGATAGTCTGTGATGTAGCAGAATTCAATAGACAATGCGGCGATGTCTTTCCGAATCGGCTTTGCAATGCTGTCCTCTTGGTCAGCTAACCTGACAATGTTTGTGACAAAGTTCTCTGCTCGCGAAGGCCAACATGCAACGCCTGGCACAATGAGCAGCAATGAAGCTGGAATTGAAAGCATGACGGAGGAGCAATATAGTGAAGACTATCTTGGGGATACAGCGAAGATGGTGAGTTAGGCTATGTTGTAGGTTTGTAGAACGGATCGCTCACCTTTTTTATACTGCCACGGGAGTCTGCATGGGCAACAAGAAGAATACGGGGCTAGACGTAGAGCCAGGAAGTCAAACGCCTGCCTCACCCGGTATGTACTTGTCTTAGCAGCTTGTGCGGGGTTGTGAAGTCCCTATTATACAGTTCAGTACGCGAGACAGCATGGATGGCTACCGAATATCCCACCGATCATTGTGTTCAATTGAAGGTTTAGAAAGTGTCTAGCCTATTTTTTATTTGAGGACATTGCCTGGGTATACTCTGGAGTAATTTCGGCGTCACTGAAAGGGTCGAACATAGCCTGGGGGGTTCTTAGGACATCCCGCTGTGTTAACTCTTAGCTTCCTGGTTTGAGAGGAAATATATTTCACGACTGTTTTGGCGATAGGGTTCATGAAGAGAGCGCAGGAGGCTTATCAGTGCTCACACCAGCAGGACTTCTTCTGGAATTGCACAAAAGGTTTGTCTAGCTAGACTGCATCTACGCGCACTGAGCCAGGGTCGAATTGAGGCTATTTCTGGATAATGGGCTGGTCCATTAGACAGTCAGGCCAAATATCAGAAACCCCGCTGGAAGTCTGCGGTACCTCTCCGGTACATGGTATTATTACCCCACCACAATAATATCTCCCTTCGGTGAATACTACTAGTGGATTTACTACGGGAAAATACGAAGAAAAGTGGGCTACATAGCATAATCCCTTTCTACCAGGTAGGTGATACGTAGTATGTCACTACTCTACATACTAACGAAATGAGGGACAATATTTCGAGTTGGTTGTTGGGGTATCTCAGCATTCGACGTTTTCGCATTCCTGCGCTTCCAGTTGGTGTCATAACCAGAGACTAAGTGCAAGTGTGGGTTTATTAACCGGAGAGAGCACGAAATATTGATGACTGACTAAACCACCATGAGACCGGCCGAAGCGGGCCACGCCTGCTGGTTGACTCCCCTTCCCCTTTCATGAAGCTCATTTCCGGAGTTTGAGTTGACAGTTCCTAGTCTGTACAGGCGAAAATGCCATATCGCGGTCAACAGTGAGTGTTGCACATCCTGCACGGCAAGGGGAGCGGAGTGCTCTCGCAAGAGCTTGCCTTTGGGCAGCATCCCAGACCAACGCGAGTGCACAGGGTCCTTCCCCGACACTAAACAGCGATGCTATGCTTGTTGAAGAAGCGATGCGCGAGCTTCCGCCAAAGCCCATTTGCGTAAAGCTTGCTCGGTTGTCCTTTGACAATATCGACGATAAATTCCATGAATTGGAGATTTGTTTAATGTTTGCTCTTTTTATATTGTCCCCCAGCCATGGATTTCAAGCTGGTTACAGAAGTGGAATAGCTGTACGAAGAACGCGTCTACGCGCAGCTGTTGAACAATTGCAAATCGTGGTGTCTGATTCCCACGACTAAATGATAATATACAGGCTGTACAAATCACATAATAAACAGGTGGGCCGGTTATAATCTGCGTTGTAACTTCCTACGAGACCTTGAGTTTAGCTTTATAATCCTAGTGTACCCCTCTTAACCGGCACCATCTAGACCGAAAGGAGTATAATCGCGATGGCGCCAAAATTAGAAACTAGGATGCTCTCAAAAGACGCGTCTAGCCTCCAATCATCTTCGACTTAGAGGTCTCAAAAGTAGCGCGCTATACATAGACTTCGGGGGATCAGGGAATCCGGTTAATCTGGTGCTTTCGGATAATTGTCAGAAGTTAGCACAAAGTTAGTATCATGCAATGCAGGGTAGTACGGGCTGGTAATGCCACCAGGCTAACGTGATTGACAATAACGTCAGACGGAATAATCGAATGAAGAGAAAAGGAATTGTGCTGGCGTAGATGTCTGGACACGCCGTGTTACATCGCTCTGAGGTTAAGGACACCACTTCTCGTGTCCCACACAATTAGGCACGTTCTCGATCACTCAATGCAACCCGTATCTGGGCAGTACACATCCGCTTCATTCATGGGCCACACCAAATGAGGGATATTCAAACCCGCCATTCCACCACCTGTCTACACCATACCCAGCTAGGTTACTTCTCTAATTCACGACATCCAACCCTGTTTTGTAAATTGGTTCAACGCCACTCCATCGATGAATAAAGGACTCCTGTGGTTAACATTGGGCCCTTTCTTTCGCTGATTACTTAATGCTGTAGCAAGGAGCTCTTGGCCAACGGGCACCACTTCCTCCTATCATCTGCCAAGCACGCATTCAAATGTGTGAAACTGATTTCTGTAGACTTGCGGTCGTGTGCTTAGTACATAGATTGTGAACCAAGCTGCCTTCTCCCAGAAAAGGGCTATTCCTCCCTGGCTCAGGGTGCAAGAGAATGGCAAGGGCCTCTCGATAGGCCATACGGTACACGCATTGACAGTTGTATCTCGAGCGCTGAGTAGTTGGAAGAACTACAGCCATCGAGGGCCCAACCACCTTGAGGTAAATTCAGTTGATCAGATTAGGTACATGAGACATCCCGGTATTAGATCAGGGTCACGATGTAGGAGGCCATTGTATCGTCCCGGTTTCCGGTACTGCTTAAGAATTGCGCGGTTCACGCAGGTACCGCCTACAAGTATGGGATCACTGCAATGCTGAGTCCCATGACTACCATCGTCATAAAAACCCCGGGAATAACGGGAATAGGGGAAAGAGCTGCTGGCTGTTGGAGGGATGCTTGTTTATATTATCGGCTTCGCCATTTGAACGCGGGTCTCATCTGCGGCCTGTATCTCCTGTGCTTTTCCATGGATCTTGTAATGTGAAGAAGCACATGCAGAGCCATTACAAAATAGGGCTTTTGTGGACATCCCTTTATGTGTGTCCGAATTTCCGCGTATTATCATTCATATAGTATATTCCGCCCGGCGTAATCCGCCTCCGCGCACCTTTCAGTCATTAGCCCCGGCTTTCAGCAATCTCTATTGGTTAAACCTTGTCGTTTCCCGCTATATACTACCTAGGTATTTTGTGTCTTACGCCGACGACCATCTCCTACCACGCATTCAACCTTGCTCTATGACTTTTGCCACATGGCGGGTTGCTTGCCCTACCTCCTGGTGTACTCTTTAGCCTGATTCAAACTTGAAGCTGTACTCCCCGGTTGGTTCTCCGGCTTTCTCCACAATTCCCCGGATCCTCCAGCCTGGCGCCAGAAACGGTTCTGATAAATCTATGGCTGCCTGGCAAACGGAAAACACCACGTATAAGAGGAGGAGATTGCTCAGGTCAATCAAGCCATTCCATGCCGGGGCCCATCGAGACCACTGCTACAACCAAACCTTGCGAGACCAGAGCACTACAATATTACATTTGCACCGTGGGTTTTGCAATACTTTGTCGACTTAGCAACAGCCTTTCGACATGGCGGCAGACATGAGCCAGAGCGAGACCACACTGGAGAAGCTGGCTGCCCATCATGTGCAGGATACGCTGGGCGTTGGTGCGGTCATTGAGGCCAAGCAGGCAACTGAAGAAGAACATGCACAAACCCTCTGGCAGGCACTGCGTGCCAACCGCAAGGCTGTCGCATGGTCCGTCTTGATTTCGTTATCAATTGTCATGGAGGGATATGACACCATCCTGATGGGTAACTTCTTTGCCTATCCCACCTTTCAGCAGAAATACGGCCAGTATTATGGCGAAAGAATTGGTTGGCAGGTGTCAGCTCCCTGGCAGACTGGGCTGAGTATGGCCAGCACTGTCGGTTGCGTCTTTGGTAGGTTGTGGGAGCATTGGAAAAGCCGTGGTTGTGAAGGTGTTCTTGCGCGCTGACGATCTTTCAGGTGGCCTCCTGAATGGCTACTTTGCCAGCAAATTTGGGTATCGTAAAGTCATGATGGTCGCGCTGGGATTCTTGACTGCGTTTATCTTCATTGTCTTTTTCGCCAACTCCGCCGCCGTTCTTCTCGTCGGCCAGATCCTCTGTGGCCTATCCTGGGGCGTGTTCGCAACAGTTGGCCCTGCATACGCCTCAGAGGTCTGCCCGACCAACTTGCGTGGGTACCTCACTATCTACGTGAACATGTGCTGGGCCATTGGCCAGATGATCGCATCTGGTGTCCTCTATGGCCTGTTACACCGGTCAGATCAATGGTCCTATCGCATCCCGTTTGCTCTGCAATGGATATGGCCTGTACCCTTGATGGTTATCTGCTGGCTGGCACCGGAAAGCCCATGGTACCTGGTCCGCAGTGATCGTCTCGAGGAGGCCAGGAACAGTATCCGTCGCCTGGGAGGGGCCAAGACTGAGGAGCAGATCAATGGGCAGTTGGCTATGATGGTGCACACGGCCAAGATCGAGTCCGAGATTGAATCCGGTACCACATACTGGGACTGCTTTAAGGGGGTCGATTTGCGCCGCACAGAGATTTGTTGTGTCGCCTTCTGCGGCCAGATTCTGTCCGGCAGCACGTTCGCCTACTCTCCTGTCTATTTCTTCGAGCAGGCAGGCATGAATAACAACCGGGCATTCCAGCTAGGCGTGGGCTGCACGGCAGTGGCTTTGGTCGGGACTGCTCTGTCTTGGTGGCTCATCACCTACCTTGGCCGGCGGACGCTGTATGTCTGGGGTCAAGGCATCCTTTCCACGTTTCTCTTCATCATTGCAATCATTAACTCGACATCGCATACAACCGACGCCCAATGGGCCCAAGCATCCTTCTGCTTCCTCTGGCTGTTTGTCTTCGCTCTGACCATTGGGCCTATCACGTATGCCATTGTATCAGAGACTTCTTCCGTGCGGTTGCGACCCTTGACAGTTTGCCTCGCGCGGACGGCTTATCAGGTTTGCAATGTTGTCTCGCAGGTGCTGGAGCCGTATTTCATGAACCCTACTGCCTGGAACGCGTCTGGTAAGACCGGCTTTTTCTGGGGTGGCACGGCCCTGCTCGTCTTCATCTGGGCATTCTTCCGTCTTCCTGAGCCCAAGGGACGTACGTACGCCGAGCTAGATATCCTCTTTACTAAGAGAACCCCCGCTCGCAAGTTCGCTTCTACTCAAGTTGATCCGTATGCACTAGTTGAGTCACCCTCTCAGGAGGGTCTGATCCGTGGTGGGAGACCTTCCCAAATAACATAAGCTATGACCTCTGATTAGTCGACCATACCAAAGATATTTTGTT
>NT_165972.1:2727736-2751824 GCF_000149615.1 Aspergillus terreus NIH2624
AGTGTGGTTGTTATGTTTGTAAAATGGGACGATAGGAAAGGAAGGTCCCAAGTGGCTCTATATTCTGTGGCGGAGCCGTTTCTAGTCACAATAATTTGGTCATTCACTCATGAATATCAGCTAGTAGAACGGTGCTCCTTACATCGTACTCCGTGATAAAATCGGAGTCATGGTCCATCGCTCAATCAGGCGTCATGCTGGTGATCATATCACCCAGTCCTTAATCAATTGCCCGGATGGGGCGGACTACCCCTAGTCCACGGGGCAGTCAATCTCTAGACAAGCTTCTCTGCTGATCAGTCTGAATCTCGCTGATACCTGGCGAGAGAACCGGAGTGCTTTGGTTGGCGGGCGGCCTTGGCGGCATCTGCTGGAACAATTTCCAAGACACAGAACATCAGATACTCCGTAGGCATGGGTGGCCCTCTATCAGTAAGCACGAACGCCTTCAATCACTGCACGGCTCTGACCGGGTGCGCCTATGGAAGCTTTGAGGGAAGGCGTCTTGGAAATGAGCGGTATGCTTTTGGCCGAGCAGCCATACTCTCACACAGCCTTGAGGATAAACCTCATTTTACATAGTGTGAAAGTGGTATCTCGATAGTCCTACGTATCAAGCCTCCTCATCTACAGCAGCTGATATAACCTCGGTGATTCCATTGAACAGAAGACACCTGGCCCAATCAGGGACAGCGAAGGCTTGTTGGCACCGAGCAACACTCGAGCTAGCATAATGAGCATGAGCCGCTACGATTGATGGTCCGGAAGCTAAGATTGGTTGGTCGGCGAAGACGCGGACTGCAATTGCAGATGCCCGAAGTACCATGAAATGAAAGTCACTGTTGCGTTCCTTATGTATATTGGTCATTCGTTTGCTTGTGGTCTATCTGATGTACCGTACCGTTCTACCCTTCAGGTCGAACCTGAGGTAGTTTTACTTCGAATACAACAATCATCCTCCCTATCAGGGTCATACCGTGTACTGCTTGCAACAATCACGTCCCACCAACCGACAAACATATGTTGTATACCTGTAAGCCTATGAAGCCGATAGAGGCTGGTCCTTTACTCTCGAAACGGACTTAGGAGGGGCCTGTCGTAGAGAACCACCAATATTATAGGATTAAGCCTGCTTCTTCGGTCCCGGTGGTGGCGCCGTGAATCTCGCCACGAGGCAAAGAGGCCAGGCTAACTGCTCCATAGAATCGACATCCATCTCGTCCGAAGTGATCATGTCCACGACCACAACCGCAATGTACCCGCTGAAGGTGGTGAATACGTGCCACCTAGAGGGGTTGAGTTCTCTGGTCAGTTTCCTTTGAACTGAAGTTCCAAACGCAGGGAATAAGCGGCGTACCACCCGTGTAATTCCAATAGAAACGCTAAGGGTACGCCCACCGAGTGCGGGGTACTGGTAAGGGAACCGCAAGCCCATCCATCGATCAACCAGACTATGTAGGCGAATATGAAGCAGACTGAGTCGGTTAGTACTATCTCATCGGTCAATTCGTCGAGAGGCGGACTCACAGCAGCCAAACAGAGCCATATTCCGAACATTTCTCCTGGCGAACGGATCGGAAATTTTCCGGGAAATTAATTTCAGAGTACGTGTCGCGATCAAGTAAACTCCGATTACGGCGTGCAGAAGGAATTCATCCATGACCATATGAATTACGATAACCGTAGTAAACTCAATGGCAAGGACGACGCCCACGATCCTGGTATACCGAGGGCTGGCCTGGAAGGTCAGAAGGCGGTACAGGAGCGGTGTAGTCAGAAGGTGCATCGATAATTCGTCCACTTGGCATGCATAACAGGACGTCGGCGACAGTCAACCGGAGGACGACAAGATTTGGGGGAAACTGACACATTTGCGTGTGATATTTCAGGGTCATATGGTAACTAGCTGAGCAAACACCCACGCCCACCAGGCCAAAATACGGAACTGCGCGGGACACCGTAGCCTCTTGTTTGTGTCGGAGCTTCAGCAGGCCATCGATCCCATAGGCAACTAGATGTCTGATGGTAAGCCACGAAGGCCCACGCGATGGTAGGTTGCCCACCTACGCACCAAAAACCAAGCTGCTAAAAGTGTTCACAAACTCAGCAACGTATCGAGAGATGACGTAGTCCTTTAATTG
The DNA here is from genome assembly GCF_000149615.1 of Aspergillus terreus NIH2624. Classification (NCBI taxonomy): domain Eukaryota; kingdom Fungi; phylum Ascomycota; class Eurotiomycetes; order Eurotiales; family Aspergillaceae; genus Aspergillus; species Aspergillus terreus. The sequence continues at coordinate 2,729,878 of NT_165972.1, forward strand.
TTGGCAAATCGACCATTAGTATTCGGGGAAAAAGAGTAGAGACAAGATGACTGATGAGGCTCTGGCATACCTCTTCGCAAAAGCTAGAGCGCGTCAGTCATCGGGATGGAAAGGGCAAGGGCTTGAGAGATATTGTACGTACTTTAGATATGATGTTTGGGCTCCCCAGAAGGGAAGGGAGATGGAAGATTCCATCATCCAAGATGTCCCAGTTGACGACGGATTGGAGGTATGTAGTAGAGAAAAATCACTGGTAACACTACTACTGTTGCGCTCATCGCCAGAAAGATGGCGGCGCTGAACAGCGCATCGACCGACTCTAAGATACCCTGCGCACTGCGCCCCTTTTCTACGGCTTAGTAGTACTTAAGCTAGGTACCTAACTACTGCTACTGACAAGAAAAGCCTAGCTTTGTTACTAAAAAGCCTAAAAAACCCCGCGATGGTGAGGATTCCAGAAGACTTGCTTTCCTGGATACAATAATGTGACTTAATCCCCTCTGTCGATCCACTACAAGAAAGTTGCTGTGCTGACGTATTGCATGTCGGTCATGCAGGTCCAGATGGATTAGGTGAATCTTCCAGCATACAGGTCAAAGTCGGTAACTCACCTACTTGGTCGATGATCAAGCACTGCTGTAAACGTAAGATACTCAACGTCCCACAAGAAGAGAAAAGACAAAGAAGAAGATACTGATAGGCGACACTAGTGGTAAGCTATGACGCAAGGTATTTTTCTTTTTTGGTTCGGCACTAGCTGAGGGCCAAGTTCCTGGGTTCCTAGGCAGCGCGAGCGGTCCTACCACTTATTAAACTCCTGGAAAATGGACAGCGGATGAAAGCCTCTCCATTTACCTCGACAACTCCGCGATAGCAAGGATGGCGCCCCCTCGAATCGCTAGGAGAGGTGCAGCGTCGAAATCGATTATCGGATTTGGCCCCAATTATAAGAGTATAATGCTCTTTTAGGCCATAAACAGAAGAAACCATTATTAGGTACGATGCTGTAGTCCTAGATAAACCATCCAACGCCCCTCTGTGGCGTTTGTGCGTCGATTATATGACATTTTTAGCCGGGTGGACTGGCTTTATAGACAGAAGGACATTGGTTAAATTGCATTCTTACGTAGAAAATAACTAATCTGTAGTGTCTTATATGGTAGTAGGATAGGAAGTAGTCGGAAGTAGAACAGAGAATATATAGATTCCCGCTGCATTTCTAGGAATACAGATGCTAGCGGATGTACTAGTCGAATTACACACCACATTACAACTACTAGCACACATAAAATCTACAGTAACATGATTCATGACCAACTACGCAAGGGCTCTCATTTTGCTTCATGATTTTCAATGGCCTCAAAACACCTGCGTCACTTTCTCCTCTCTGCCTTGATTTTCTCCCCATCTATCCTCCCATAAATCGCGCCCAACGTAACGCCAGCCCATTGGCGCACCACCCATCCCCCACCGGGTCTTCATCTCAGCTAGCGTCACCGGGTGGACCAGCTCGTAAAGTTCCAGAACAGGGTATCCGTACTTAGACTCCTTCAACCCGGCGTTGAATTCCGCGTTGCCGATGCCAAAGGGCTTGGCTGGCACGGAACCAGGCGTATGGCGTATGGAAGCTGGGATAACTGCGATATGCCTGGGAATATATCAGCAAAAGGATAAAGAGGCGGAGAAGCGGAGAAAGACAGCAAGCGCGGACAGAGCTATGGAGAGGGAAGTAGATAGATAAGAAGTAACACACGTAATAGATGCCCGGCCCCCGCCGCCATCGCCTGTCTCATAAAACCACAATCGTGTGACCCCATCACGCAGCCGGTACTTGCGGTACTCATGGTTCTTCTGCCGGCTGACAATGTTAGCCAGGTGGACTGGCTTGATAGACAGAAGCACATCGGTTAACATCCGGTCGGAGGCGGTGGGACCAGCCGACTTAGACTTTGACTTGGCTGGCGGCGGCTTCTTGGATATTCGATGTGTATTATCAGATATGGATATGGTGGTCTGCGAGGTGCGTCGAGAGAAGGAGCCATTGAGAGTAGTCTGTGTAAATGAGGATGGCTTGGTCAGCGGAGGACGTGAGGGTGCCATTTTTAGGATAAATAGGTGTGGGAGAGCGAGGTGAAGGTTGAGACTGAGAAAGATGTGGACGTGTTTTACCAAACAAGAATAATAACAACATACTGGGTATTCTGACATGTACCTGGACGCGCCGCTGAGTAAGGTAAGAATGACTTGTGCATAATTACTAACTAGCTGACCGCCAGGTAATTCGTTGGCACCGCCACCGCCACAGCCCCTTCCACACTTATGGGATTATCCATTTTTGTCCTTCCATAATCACCCTTCGTAAATACTCAACTGAAAATGCCCTGAATAACTTTCTTGGATCCTCTAACCACCCTTGCACCTCCTCCCACAGCCTTCCTAGCCCCTCCACCCCGTCACCGTCGAACAGGCTCTTTAATTGCGTAAAGCTGCACAGCCCTTCGGTCCCGAATACCTTCATTGTCTCATATCCACCCTCGCGGACGTACAACGCCTTGGACAACTTCGCGCCGCTCCAATCCACAATAAGTGGTGCGTACAGAATATGCGGTGTCCGTCCCGCTGCCAAACTTGTAGCTCCCGACCAGCCCGCCAGGGGACGGTAGAGGAACACCTCCTGGTACATACCGGCGTAGTCCGCGCCCGTGATACGCACGTGATGCACGCTGGTGTCTAGCAGCTGGCTCATGCTGCGGATGAGATTGCGTGCCGGGGCGTTTGCTTCCAGACGGGCAACGTCGGCAGGTTCGGAGATGCAGATAGTGTGCGGGCCATGATCCGGGCAGTGGAAGGTAATTGTAGCGTCAGGAGTGGCGGAAGCCGCATTCGCGGTTTGGTGATTGCTGTTATTGTTATATACATTGAGCCGGCCATGTTTCTCTGCCAGGCCACAGCCGGGGACGGGGCATGCAGCACGGAGGGCTAGCGTGCCATACTTGGGGGAAAGCTGATGCCCGAGCAACTCGTGGTTGGTAATGATGTAGCGAAGGAGGGAAAGGGATGGTAGGGTGAGAGAAGAAGTCGCCCTGGAAGGTTGTCGTAAAAGGGGATATCAGACCAGTTTGACAAGAGATTGAGAACCTGCATATAATCGGCCATATGCGATGGCAAGTGCCCCAGGAACGTTTCTGTAAGATTTTTGGTATTTTATTCCGCCGATTGTGGTCTCGTGGTCCTGGACTGGAGCGGTGTCGACAAAAGTGATCTCGACTGAGATGGTAGGCGGCTTCGAGTCTGTATTAGCTACCGTGGCCTGCATCCGTTTACGGATCTCTTGAGCGAGCGAGAAAGCATAGCAGAAAACAACAAGGGTGCCAGCGTGAGGAGAGTTATTTGGTTGCGCTCCGGCATGGATGACGATGGGACGGGTTGGGAGTTGGACAGAGCACCCTGGGTAGTTGTTGGGGACCATTGCGTTGCTCCGCTTGTCAACCAGAAGCCCCTTCTCGCTATTTGAGAGAATCTCGTCGTTTGTGAGAGCAAGCAGGACGGGCTCGACGACATCTTCCTGGAAGGCATAGGAACCGCCGCCGAGCGGATCATGCACCCGACCGTCATGGAAGGTTGCAAATATTGGGCTCTTGGGTATTAGGGTAGGGACCAGAGCCTGGATAGCAGAGAGGATTTCTCTGCAGCTGCTAGATTCTAGCGAAATATCTTGGAGCTGGGCCGGCTGGATCGTTGCTGAACAGGGCCCCGCCTCATCCGTGAGCAGTGGGAGAAGTAATCTGACCAGGTTCTGGGCGGCGGTAGCGCGAAGGTCTGAGGCACGTGGAGCTTGGGGCGGATAAATGTCCATTCTGATTTAGGGTATTGCAATGCGAGGGTCACGATGTGAATAGCTGGGCTTCCAAGATCTGATGTAGGAGCATATTCTAAAACAACGAAGCTGGCGCGGGGTGGAGGGAAGAGGAAAGGAGAATAAGCAGTGGCATTCAAGAGTAATATACGCGCCTAGGTAATGCAAACATGAGACCGTTGACAATAAGATACTACTACTATTATTATCTTATCATTATTCTAATTAGAACCGCTTAGCCCACCAATCTCTCCGCTGCTTGGTACAGGGAGGGTACAGGGAGGGGAGGGAGGGGGAGAGTAGCTGAATTGTGAGACCGACGTTTACTGCATCCCCAGATCCCCGGTTTGAGGAAGAGGTAAGACTTAGAAGCAGACACCAATGAGCAGAGCGCTCAGCTAGATAATGTACAGGACCCTGAAAAAATATACAACACTAGTTAGCCAACTATGGCAGAATATCGGGGGCTTGGACCTCTTCTGTGCTATAAGCATGGACAGGTCTAAGAGCCATGACTTTTAATATTAGATGCCTCGTTTAGATCAAAACTGAGACTGCACAGAGAGAGCGAATGATACACGTTCAAATACTAAGCCTAAGGCTTGGCGAAGTACCACCAGTAAGCACCTAACAATTTGCTTCCCTTGATGTAATTGTCCCTGTCGAGCTTCTCATCCGGCCCATGAGCACCATCATCGGACCTGCCAACTGGAAGCAACATAATGCTCTTGTTAGTTCCCAAAGCTTTCTGGAGCTCCAAAGTAACACCAATACTATAGCAGCACAACCATGAGCAATTGTTTATTGAAAGAGAGAGCAATAGATGGGGAAACTAACCTTCCACCTTCGCGAGTCATATCAGGATCCGTGTTATACACCCGTTTAGTCGCTGCCTTTCCCGCTGCGAAATTTGGATCATCAATATTTCCGACCCAATACGGTGCAGACTCCCCAAATTCTCGTACTTCACATGTATTTTTACTCCCCAATTTGTTGAACTCCTGCTTAAGGAAATGCACCACCAAGGCGGTTACCACACTACCGTCCATGGTTGGGACTGTTCGGACAGAGAACTTTCCGGTGACCTCAGGATAGATAGCTGTTGTTTGATTAGGACTAGAGTCTGCACCACTGATGCCGTGGATTGTTATTGAGGGGTACCTCCCGCGGTGCATGAGCGTATCCGGGGCCGTGTCGTAGATTGCTGCCTCACTCCCTATGGTGTTCTTGAACTCTTCCATAGAGAAGTCGATTTTTTTATATCTCTCGATCTCTTCACTTGTAGTATCGTCAACCAATCCATTGATTCCGGGGACAAGGATGTTGCCCTTTGAGTCAACTAGCTTGGACAGCATGATCATAAGGTCAGTCATCGGCTCGTGGACTGTTCCACCGTATATACCGCTGTGAAGCGGCACAGGCTTACGTCCTGGAAGGGGCTTTTGGGCGATGCTAATGGTGAAATAATTGATACCCCGGAGGCCGTAGGTCAGACACGGCTTCCGGGGGGTCAGCCAGTAGTTGTCAGAGATACAAGCTGCATCGACTTTGCTGAGCAACTCCTGATTTTGATGAGCGAATCCCGCAAGCCAACAGAGCCCGACTCCTCCATTCCCTCAAAACAGAAAAGGAGGTTGACGGGAAGATCAACTCCCGCCTTCTGGTACGCCTCAAGCGCGTTGAGCCAGGCGAGCAGTGGTCCCTTATCATCAGTTGAGCCGCGCCCATACAACTTCCCATCTATCTCCGTAAGCTTCCAAGGTTTTCTAGGATACGTCCACCCTTCGCCTTCCGGTTGGACATCATAATGGCCATAGATAAGAATGGTTCTCTTCTTGGGGTCAGGCGTGGCCGGGTACTTCGCAAGTACCACATCTGGTAACGCTAGAACCGGGTCGGTGTCCGGTTGGTTACCTAATGGACACCGCTCAACATTGGCCCCTAAACCACTAAGTTGGTCCACGAGGAAAGCAGTCATCTACAAACAGCAATCAACCCAAGTCAGCGAGTAAGCTTAGAATTGTAAGCCCCCTTAACACAGTGCAGTATCATACCTGACCAACATTTTTGCGCCCTTCGTCAGTTAAATCAGAGGAAACCGATTTTATTTCAACCGCCTTCGCGAGCCCTAGACCAACTTTATTAGCATAGGCGTACAGGTGCGTAGTTCAGCAGAAAGACTTACTGTCGGTAACAAAGTGTTGGGCGAGTTGGTCAATTCTAGAAAAGGACACAGTAGTGGTTAGCTCCGGGTATCCAGCATCAGAAGCATCTATAAATACATACTTTGTGAGAACCTGTTCCAATGTATCAGATGGCATGACTGCGTATAGTGTGAAAGAATGCTATTGTTACAGTAGAGTAATGACTTCAAGTGTGATCAGGAATTAAATGAGGAAACAAGTAATCATGTTTTCTCCCCTAGCAGACCAACAAGATGGAGGGAAAATATATACCTTTTCATATATTCAATGATTTCATAGTTCTATCACTGGGAGAACTATTGAGGCATTTGGGTTTTGGAATGACACAATCAGTTGACCTTAGCATATAATTCCAAATAACCAGTAGCTGACTTGCATAAATGAACACAGAGATACGTATTCCAGGATCTGACGTTTTTTTTTTTTTTTTTTTTTTTCCAATAAAGTTAGATGGTACAGTTGCACTGATACTACGTCCAGGTTGGTTTGGTCTGTTAATTATACAGTTTCTGAACCTGGAAGTAGAATGCCTCTCAGTGTTAATCCATCATTACATTTGAAGTCTTGTGAATTGTACAGTATTCTTATGCGTGATACTGGGATGATATATTTAGTACGCATTGCGTTAGGACGAACTGGATCCTTTTTGTTAGGGAATAATTATTAAAAGTATATTCGTGCTGAAGATCTTTTTTATTGTATGCAAAGGCTAGCGATTTATTAACATGCCACGGCTAGTGAGATAAGTTAAGTACAAGCAGAACAGTGCGCAATCTAATCCAAACACGTTCCTCTGTACAAAATTCAATAGCGATGGCCCTATTCAATTCACATAGAATAGTAGATACCAGCGCGCAGCTATAACAGTTACGAAGAGAATTACAAAAGTAAGAGGTTTGAGAAACTTCATGTAACTTTCTAATCTATGAACTCTTAAGCTTATAGCACCTAAATATGGTTTCTTAAGGAGGTAGGCGTTGCTGGGGACGCTGAAACACAATAGGGACAAGGCAGATCCATCGCTGGTACCACAACCCCCTACCTGCGACTTAGATATAGATATAACGTTCAATGGATTAGATATAGCAGTAGAAATGGACTGTATGTTCATAGTTACGGCCAGCTTATGTCTGTTTCACGTATTGCCTTGAAGACATCAGGATGAATCGAAGCTCGGCGGACCAAAAAGGCTGCAAGACTACTAGCTGCAAACAGAAGATAACAGAAGTCCAAAACTACCTAGAGTTTGGAAGGCACCTTGTATAGTTACACAAAAGAAACACTACAGCTCAAATAGATTGGCTCGGCAATTGCAACCGGGGCTTATTATTCAGTAGCTATATCATACTAGCATAAATATAAAGGTGCGTAGTATTTGTCAGTTTCAAAAGTAGGTAGCATGCCCATCCTTCAATGGGTTCTAGATGCTCATAGCTTCTGAATTTGCTGATCACAAGGTTCTATGCTCTGAGCAAGAAGGAAGGTTGTCTAACTTTAGTCCCAGGGCTTGTCTACTGGCACCGCAGTGGAGTGCCTTTTCTCTGTAATTGATTAAAATCCCATGTTCCTCTGCGCCCACACCGCCCTATGTGCATGCCCAAACAGTTGAGGCGTGGATACAATAGATCAATTCCTAGTTATCCGTCAACGACATCAGAAGTAGATTCTATGTCCTTAAATGGGCCATGGCGATCGCTATTTAATGTCGCTACTGGCGAATACAATTTCCAATTCCGCGGTTCCGGGGGTTGGAATTTGTTCTCAAATGTACCCATATTCTCCACACAGGATCGTTTATCTCTATAAACTCTTCTTTGCGCCGAAGAAATAGTCTTAGGGCACCAAGCGCGAAATAGAAGACTATCCTGTATTGCATACTGAAAACAGGATATGAATATGATTCAACGGGTAATGTAAGGTAAAAAAAAGAGGCATTTTTACATCAATACTGCTTGCAACCAGGATTACTAAACCCCAAGGAAAGTCTATGAAGCAAGGATGCGGTACTTTGTGCAACAATACTGTTTGCGGCCGATTCTGGAACTAGAGGGAAAAACGCAGCTTAGGGAACCAATTTCAGAAATCCCTGGTCAAAGCCAAATAAAATCTGCATTGTGACGGTTGTACGTCACTCACATGATATCTTGAAGAGCAGAGAGAGACCAGTATGGTGCTAGGGTGGCTACGGTCGCCCGTAGGGATCTAGACTATCTCCTGTCCGGGGAGTAGCGTCCCTAAAAGTTTACGTTGCCGCGTGTGGAGGATCTTCCAGAATGATAGATTAACTGGCCCAAACCGTCGAACTGAGCCGGGTACAAAGTACAGCCGTAGTCGTGCACGCCCAAGTATAATCCAGCCTGCTACATTGATGTGCAAGACCAGGCCCATCCCCCACCTTCTAGAGACAATAAAAGTTTTCTAATCAGAAGGTTTATAGATTTAGATGCCGACTTATTTGATAGTTATGTATCTAGGAAACAGACATGCATTCAGTTCATTTCCGATTGCGGAAAAGTAGACTACAGATGATGCCTTGCTTGCGTACCTAGTTGCACACCTATCATTCAATAATCATTATAATTACAACAGTAACATGCAGTGTACTTACTCTATTACAGGAAAAGGTATTTGCTGCCGATAACTTTAAGTATATACCTGGCGTCGGCGAAGTGTCCCAATATTCCTGACGGAATATACTGTAGGCCATATGTTGTCTGACCCAGTATAAAAGGAGCCTGAATTGTCGCTCTCAGGGTGTTTTGTAACGTACATCCCTTTGACGTTAAAATTACTTTGTTATTAGGACCGCGGAATACCGTCAGATCAACAACAATATGCCCTGCCAACGCCGTAATCATGAAATTGTCAGCTCCTTCTTTATCGGACCCAAAGCCGAGAATGTAGAGATCTTCAAGGAAAATATTGATACAATCCTACAATCAGTCCTTACAGCACGTCGGAATTATTACCCTAATGATAAAGTGAGACAATCCAGGACAGTGCACAGTAACTCACTAACTAGGTCAGGTCTTTATAACGCCACATATCAAGAACTCAGAAGCCTCTAAAACGGCTACTGAAAAACTTGCCTATATAGTTGAGCAAACCGCCAACAAATCAGGGGATGGCTCGATCCCTTATTGGCATCCTCGCTACCAGGGCCACATGTGCATGGAACTGACAATGCCCGCCGTGCTGGGCTATTTTATGACTATGATCTATAACCCCAACAATGCGACCTTCGAGGCGAGCCCGTTTACAACATCAATTGAGTTGGACGAGGGGCAGCAGCTGTGCGAAATGGTTGGATACAACACTCCAAAAACCGAGCCTCGGCCTAAGCCTGATATACCCTTCTCCTGGGGCCACATAAACTGTGATGGAACCGTGGCTAACCTAGAATCCATCTGGGTTTGTAAGGAATAACCCTGAATCATCGTGCAGTCAACAATCTGTCATGAGACTGACCTTTAACAGCGCGAAACCTCAAGTTTTACTCCCTTACCCCTTATCTCGCCATGAAACAGTCCTGCTGCCGGAAACCCCAATTTGCCCCTTGGCTTACTACGACACTGTGCCGCCTCTTATGCCTGGGATATACCGGCGCAAGTCTCGTCACAGCCCACAGGTCGGCCCATAGCCAGCGAGCACGTCAAACGCATCATTCTCAGCCTGCTCCTGTACTAGAAAATATAGACATATTCTCTTTCTCGTAACATTAAATTCCATGTACATTTTCATAAAAGAAAGACCGCCAGGTCCACATCCATATCGCGCATGCGGTCATAACTTATACTGGAACAGTGGACTCTTCTCCCCAAGTTCTCGCAACTGCTCATCTGTGTATCGCGCATGAACCTCTGTCGCACTCAGTTGTGCCTTTTTCTGATTCAAGTAGTAGAGGATGCATTCCAGAACCAGACAGGCAACAATACCGGTTGAGACGAACGCAAGGGAGTTTCCATAGCCCGTCACGTACCGGGGCGCCTCATTTTGCTTGTAAATGAAACTGCCAATAAGTCCGCCCGCATTACCTGCGCAAATGAGATATCCAATGCCCATTGCTCGCTTAGTCGGGTTCGGAATGTTTGATACGTTCCAGGCGTTGACACCCGGGAGGATGGGGTACATTCTGCTCGTATTATCAGCAACTGTGCCGCAGGAGACTACTGCTCAGCGCCAGCGACCGGGGGTCAAGGGATGGCGTACCCAAAACAGGCGAGGCAAACACCGAAATAACACAGAGCAATGTTGTCTTCAATGTGGGCCGACTTTGTGAAGAGGATCGTGAATGCTACGATCTGACAGATTTGCGGTGCGACGATAAAGGGCATTCGCCACGTATACCGGTCAGCAAACACGGAAAACAGATAAGCGGACATCGCGCCGACTGCATATGGAGGAATGGTCATAAGCTGTGCGTTGGCGGACGTAAATCCCATGCCTTTAATGATTTGAGGCATTGTGAACTTGAGCGCGTAATTGGGGACAGCATTCGACCAGCTTCCGAAGATAAGCAGATAGATCTTCCAGTCAGTGAGAACGCCTATGAGAGCGCCCCAGTCCAAGCCTTTGGTACGTGATCCTTGGATGTTACTTGCAACTTGCCGGACCTCCAGAAAGCGGATTTCATCAGGCGTGAGCCAACCCGAAGACAGACTCGGCGAGTCAAGCAACAGAAAGTAACAACCAACGGCCAGGCAAATGGTGGAGAGACCCTCGAGAATAAATATCTAGGGATGAATTAGTAAGAACCGACGGTGAGGACAGCACGGTATACGGGGTGAAACCAACCCAGCGCCACCCTTCATACCCGGCAACACCGTCCAATTTCGCAATGCCAAAGGCAAGAAGCCCGGAAAACGCACCACCCGACGCAGCAGATGTATACAAAATAGCAATCCGAGTCTGAGTCTCGTTTGGGAGATACCATTTGGAGATGATGAGGACCGCACCAGGAAGGAAACCTGCTCTGAAATCAAGATTAGGATAGCACGACCAAACCGTACGTGCAAGGAAGAACAAACTCAAATAGTCCAAGCAAGAACCGGATAGCAACCAAGCTGCCAAAGTTGTGGATGAAGCCAGTGCAGGTCATGGTCACCCCCCAGATGAACATGAGAGCTCCCAGGTAGGTAGACGGTCTCTTGAATCGGTTCAAGACAATATTGCTCGGCACCTCTATCGCTAAAGGTTAGCCACGCTTGTTATATGGAGATATTTCGGCCGTGTTTTACCGGCAAGAATGAACGGCACGAAGAAAATAGCTAGGGCGATGTTATACTGCTCTCCAGTCATTCCCAGGCTTGGGAGGAGGCCCTCTATCTTAGCATTCCCTGGAATAGTTAGTAGGAAGCTCGCAGTTTCCGATGCTGATGGCCATACCAATATTGGTTTTATCGATGTATGTAATCAGATACAAAAGCATCAGCATTGGGATCAGGCGCCACTGATTCAAGGTTATTCTCCGCAGAATGGATGGGATACAGGGTAACTTTGGCCATACATCGATCTTTCAGCGATGTTAGTTGGCGTGGCAGCTCCAATTTCTTTCAGGACTAACCTTTCTCAGAACCCTGTTCTTCGCTTCAACCGAATACTCGGCCAGAAAGTTTTCATCGTCGCTAGATAGCATGTGTCCAGGCTGGTATTCAAGATGCATCGTAGTCTCCTTCTCAACTGAGAAGTTCTCGCGTCGTGCTTCTCGATTGGTACTCATTATGGGTGAGTGAAAAGTGAGTAATGGTATATGGTAGCTTGATTATCGAGAGTTCTTTTCGACGGCGGCCCGGTAGATGCACAGGATGAGATTGCGAAAGGCCGATGAGCTTGTTCACTTGTCACCGCAATTGATAAATGCCCAGGAACATAAGACGCAGACAGATAAACCAATTACTTATAATAGAAAAGATGTGGTAATGCCGTACATTCTTGCAGTTTTCTGGGGCAGAGCCCCTACGGAGCATCACCGAGTTTTTATTCTCCGGGGGGAATATCCGCGATGGGGCGAAGAATCCGTGAAATCCGGCATCAAGACGGAAACAGGAACCGCCTAGCTGGTATGAACCTTTCGGAACACCACAACCAGTCCAGAACCAATTTAAACGGTTTCTTGTCTCTCGATAAAAGCTGTAAGTGCTTTGTGTACCTCAGCCTTCGTTCCACAGTAGACAATGTAGAATCGGATATCCCAGGAACGTTGCTAGAATAACCAGACCTAAGTTTGACAAGCAAAATAGAATGCAGAGTATTAGCATGCAAAATCAAAGCCTTCTGGGATAGGGTAAAACGCCTGATCAAGTATCAGCAACATGTTACCATCATCACTTGACGAAAGTTACACCTACAGAAGAATCCAGATCCAGCCAGTCCGTCGTTTGCCACGACTGAAGCAAATCCGGAAGTCCGCCGAGCCCAGGCTCAATGGGGCCGCAGCCTTCAGGAAGAGTTCCAGCAACCATAGAACCCTCGTTGTCATTCGAGCTTTCGCGAAATGTATTGTCCGGGCCGCCTGTCCCTTGCACCGAACGACGACGCGTATTTTTCATAGCCTGTCGCTTTGCCTCAAGTCTCATCTCGTCTAGTATAACTCCATATCTTCTGCTGGGAGATGCTGCTGAGCTAGCCTTGTGTAGGTGAGAATGGCAGCGTTCGGCTAGTTCATCCAATACGACATATGTTCCACGAGGAAGCGCATTGTCGCCCGAATGTGAGCGTATTTTCCAAACGTACACCACCGCCAGAGCACAAAATGTCGCATAATGCGTCCACCAAAAAGAATGAAACAAATTAGTGTCCTGTGCCATGTACTCGACTAATTCAAGTGTTTTCTTTGCTGCAGAAATACACTCATCAATGCGATCTCTGATTCGAGAAGCATCACTGACCGGGTACCCATCGCCTAGAAGAAACGGACGATTGGCATGAATAAGGGCATGAGAATATGCCAGCTGGAGAGCGATCGCTTCACGACGGAAACTTGGGATCAATGTCGACGGTTTGACGGTTCCGAGATGAGGAGGGAGACTCGCTCGCCATTCATGGAGCTCCTCTATGAGCGAGCCAGCAGATGAGACCCGGTCTTGGTTAGCTTTTATGGCAGTGGAGTAAACATCACGAGAGATTCGGCCGATGACATTTGCAATTCTATTGTCGGTGAATACGGTGAATACCTGTTTATACTTCTTGAGGGGATAGAGATTCTACGTACCTTGCATGGAATATGAGTGAGTCAATGTGGCACTCGTCGGTGGCTTGCCAGCTGGAATGATCCTGAGTCATCATGTCCTCGTCGTTCACACTATCAGGAAATTCTTGATCTATTTCGTCGTCGTGAAACAATCTCGGACGGCCAAAGACGACGCTTAGGTATTTGTCTATGATGTACGCAACCCAGAAAACCCGTCTCCCACATTGAAGTGAGATATAGTCTGGGCATCCTGCCGAGTAGGAATTCAGTAGGCGTCCTCTGCGTCGGTGTAATCCCAAAGAGGAAATAATTTGCACGGCACACCCAAATGTATACCATGCTTTGTTCATGCGCGATGTTTGCAGAAGGTATAGGACTTGGATCAGCCGAGCCTGAGCCGATTCCAGCGCCGGGAAGCCGACCTCTGAGTCGGTCATATCCATTGCGGTACAGAAGAACTGGTCGCTTCTCTCTAAAGATAATGCTGTGCCGGTGGCTGATGTATCGTCGCTGATCTTAGATCTGCGAAATGTTGCGATCGCAAGAATGGTCAATAGGATGGCACTCCTGGCATGGCCGACGGAGTGAGAAAGTTGATGCCCCTCTCGTCGATCCTTAAGCATAGATTCCAGCCAGCCCTCCGTGGTATGGCGATGGAGCAACCGATAGGTGACCACACATGTATCGAAGTAGAAGCGGACTAGATCTTGAGCCTCAATGTCGGTGCAGACGGACTCGACTGTGCGGTCATTTACGAGGTGGAAAGGGTTGTCTCCAGCGGACATCAGAGGCTGATTTCTTTCCCTCTCTGTCGACTCATAAGATGCCATCTGCGATTCCTGCATTAACAACTTTCCCCATGCTCGATGTAAGAAGCTGAGCCCCGATGTAGGGTCAAAGTACTGGCCCTCAATCACGAGGTCTGGTGATACACGTAATGGTGAAAGGCAATGGATAGGTAATTGGGAGGTCTCATGCGCCTCGTCTCGAAGAGAAGACAGTGACACACAGTAACTTTGACTATCCACACCATTTTCACTGACAACGCTGTTGGTTGTTCTGCCTCTATGTTCCTGCTCTCTAGAGGTCAGATCCCCTGCAACCTTCCCACCTAACGGCGGTGTAGGAGGCCGGCCTCGGGTGTATTTAGTTGCATAGGAGCAAGAGAGTTGCCTTCTCGTGCATATGTCGCACGGAAGCGTGCCCGAGCACCGGATTTTCTTGGCTTTGCAGGAGTCACATGCTCGGCTGACTTTGGGATCTCTCCTCCTATTTTGCGGAACCGACGCCTCTGAGTCTGTAAGAAGATCGGCGAGTCTCTTGCGAGACCTAGGCGTGGACACGTTGGTGGAAGCGTCATCTGCTGTTGGCGTGGCCATGGTTGCGGTGGTAAATGGTAAGAGGAACTCGGAAAAGACGGACTTGCCTACATAAAGTACTATTGTGGGGAAAAGACAGGGAATGCGGGGGATGAATGCGGAGAAGATGCCGCTTTACCTCGGTCACCCACAGGACAGATGACTGTTTGGGGTCCTGTGGGACCGGATATCGCGGATTTCTCGGATTCGGCCACTGCAACTATATACAGCTTGATATATATAAACCCAGTCAGATCTCAATAGATACGTGATCGCTGACCTATGAACAATCCTACTGAAAGATAATCTGCACCTCCCTGATACTCCCAATTACTTCTCATCTCTATATCACCCTTGAAAATGGTTGGCTTTGATATGCGCGGTTTGACGCCTGCCCCGGTGACCCCCTTTACTCCCACCGGTGAAATTGATTACGAAGCCATTCAACGCCTCGGAAGTTGGCTTGGTAGCATTGATGGTGTCAAAGGCCTTGTTGTCCTTGGCCATGCTGGCGAAGGAACTTTTCTTACTCAGGAAGAACAAGTCTCTGTCATCAAGGCTTTCGTGCGGTCTGTCAATGGCAAGGTCCCTATCATCGCTGGAATCACCGGTGAGGGAACCGAAGTTGCCGCTCTCGAGGCCAAGCGAGCGAAGGACGCTGGTGCATCTGCTGGTCTACTATATCCCTCTCATGGATGGTTGCGCTTCGGGTATCAGGAAGGGGCTCCACAGGATCGGTACCAGCGCGTCTACGAAGTCAGCGGTCTCCCGCTCATCCTTTTCCAATACCCCGACAACACCAAAGCGACCTATAGCCTGGAGACCATGCTCGATATCGCCGCCCAGCCAGGGGTGTTCGCCATGAAAAATGGAGTCCGCAATATGCGTCGATGGGATACCGAGATCCCCGTGATTCGGCGGGAGCGCCCCGATCTTCAGGTCCTGAGTTGCCACGACGAATATCTACTGCACACGGCATTTGATGTGGATGGCTTCCTCGTGGGATATGGAAACATTGCACCAGAGGCGTTGCTCCAGTTAATCGACGCTGGCAAAGCCAAGGACTACAGGAGAGCTCGCGAGATCCATGACCGACTCCTGCCCGTCACTAAGAGCGTTTATCATCGCGGATCTCATATGGAGGGCACAGTGGCACTAAAACATGCCCTTGTTGCTCGTGGAATCTTGAACTATGCCGCTGTCCGGTCTCCTCTTCGTCCTCTAGGGAGCGGTGCGGAGGACGAAATCTGTGCCGCAGTGAAAGCTGCCGGTCTGTCAAGAGTCATGTAAGACAGGGATTCCGAACTAGCATTATAAATATGAATAGAGACAATTTCCTAAGCTTAGTTCTTGCATCTATGTATAGAAATACTACGGGTCGCAGATAAACACTCAATATATCGGTTACATTATGCTGAACAATAACCTGGCGATCAGCACTTACTCCTTATTTTGCATTCCTACTCTCTAGTAGCTCGTCCATCATGCCCACGATAGATTTACTCGTGCCCTAATTACCTGTATTTTAATATTCCGGTATACTTCTATCTGTTAAACTAAATATTTTCTAAGCCTGAAACTTCAGTTAGAATATTATAATATAGCTGCTATAATGAATAGATATTATAAGCCCCTTTAGTAAGTCAGAAAGGACTTTCTATTATTACCGCTTTTTAGAGACAAAGGAACTATTAGTTATTGTATTTACTGTAACGTTTTCAACGGGTAAGTGGTCCACACGAACAAGTGGTCTAATTTTCCCGTATTTAGATAGAAATTTAACCTTTTCAACCACCAACGCCATTAAACCTAACTAACTAAATACATGAAATTATAGCTATCTACTAGGATAATGTCGAATTATATATCTAATTGTTCTATACCTACTACAGCGCTGCGGAGCTTGTCGACAAGACACTAGAGTAGATTCCGTAGGCTGCTTATTAAGCTATATATTAAGCTACTGAACGCGATTTTCACCTTTCTACATATTAAAAAGGCGGTTATTATCTATCTTAGTATATCTTCTTATCTTTTTTTAATATTGTTGTCTATTTTCAGCGTGTACAGCCCTAATTTTTTGCTGTAAAAGAAGGGTAGTTTACATTACTATTTACACTGCTTTCTCTAGATATTAAATATACACAATAGAACTACTAGAAAGCTACTGCTTTCTAATAAAGCTATTATATAGGCTTTAAACCTTTTAATTTAACTAGCAAGTATTCTACGGAGTTTAAAAAGCAGAGGAAATTAAGTCTTTAACTAGTAATAATATAGGCGTACATAGTTAAAAGATAAGCTTAGAAAAAATATACTCTGGATTAAGCGGCTTAAGCCCTACTTCTCTAAAACTGCTGTAGATATTAGCTAAAGTAAAGACTTTCTTATATATATCTAGATATAGCAATAGAAAGTTTTTTTTATTAATATAGTTGTTGCTAGCAGCTATATAGTTTTTAAGAAGCTTTCCGTATGTAGAGTGGGTTAACCTCATCATTATACCTTACTATAACCTGACTATAACCGGCCAGGTTAGGTTAAGATATAAAAAATCTAATAACTAAAGAGATATAGTTAGATTAAGGTTAAAAATTATATTTTACTAGATTAACCGGCCGATAAGATAGAGAAAATTAATTTAGTAAGAATCTAACTGTAAATTAAATAGTAATTAATATATTTTAATTACCTTTATAATTTACTATATTTTTTTATTTCGGTATTAATACTCTTGTAATTCTGTAATATAATTTACTATTTAGAATAAATTAATTAAAATATTCTGCTTTAAGAATATATTAAAAAAAATATCTATTATTTACTCTTTATTCTTTATACTATTCTAAATATTATTAATAATATTAAAAAGATTATATTTCTTTAATAGTCCGGGTAATATATATAAATTCTAGTAATAATCTATTCTCTGGATCCTTATCTATATTATCTATATTTTTATTATTACTAATATATAAAGATATTTCGGTTATATTATCGTCTTTTTTCTTATATATAAAGATAATAGAGTTAGGGTTAATCTTATCGAAAATCTGCTAATATTCTTTATTAATAGTAAAGCGATTAGTATATATTTATAGTATAATCGCTTTAATAATATTAGAATATAACTAACTCCGGCGATAGTAATAAATATCTTAGAAGCTATTAAAAAGATGTTTAATATTAATATTATTAGTTATAACTGTAAGAAAGTCTCTTACTATAAAGTAAAGAATTAAGAACTAATTACAATAAGATTTCTAGTAAATAAGAATATTAGTTTAACTAGTAATGCTTTATTAACAGTAAACAAAGTATAAATCTATTTAAAATATAATTTATTTTCTATATTAAGATAGGCCTTAAACTTCTTAAAGATCTCTAATAAAATAGTAAATTTTTATTGCCATAGGGTGTTTGCCGACTAGACTTAGAGTCCCAACAACGTCGATGCCATGTAAAAATTCGCTGAGGTATAGAGTAGCTAATGCACAATCCTGCCCTTCAATCAGAATTTTAATATCTTCTTCCGTTCGCGTGGAATCGTTAGCCAAAGTTGGCAACTTTTGAGGTTTTCCGGGTGGAAGATTACTTAATCATCCCGCTCGACTTAACGTCTCAAAACTAAGCCTTTTTCGATTAAATTCCTCAACACTAAACTACTTTCAGATTTGTCCTCAACACTAGACCTATTTTGGTTTTATATTCTAAACACCTCTACTTCCTGGCATACTGTACACTGCTTCTTTCAACCGCTATGCTTCGCACATTCTGACACTGGTTTACTTATAAGGAAAGTGTAAGACTTTCGGTCATGTCCGAAAACCTTGCTATCGGTTGCCTGGCTAGGGAAGGTTGTAATAATGCGTTGTTTTAAGATCATCTTCGAGACAGAATAGAAACCGACCTATTCATCCTGTTACCCCTTTTTCTTATTTCAACTTTCGACGACCAAGGCACTTGAAATCTCTCTATCTTATAGCGCCGCCTACTTTCTCTCCCCTCTCTTAGGCTTCGGTTCTAGTGATTCTTCCGTTATTATGTCTCCCCTTAACTCTACTTCCACCCGAAAGCGCGGTCGGCCCCCCAAGTATCAGTCTGCAGAAGAGCGACAGGCCGCGAAGATAACACGACAACGAAATCAGCGACAAGCCGCCCAAGCGGCTAAACGCAACACCTTCTTTGATGAATACTACTCGGCCGGTCCATCTGCAACTGGTGAACGCCCGATCGCTCTTGTTCCTGGCATAGCGGCGTTGTCGGTGACCCATGAACTGGAAGAGTTGCTCCCGCCGTTAAGCCCTGATCCAGCTCCTCTTGAGCTCGAAGATAGCTCTATCCTAATTGACGAGCCGCCTCTAGAGCTTAACAGTCTCGAACCTGCCGCTAGTCCTACCCCCTAACCTTCCCGAACAGTTCCCGACCAACGCACAGTGAGCCCCTCGAAGGGTGATCTATCAAATTTAGAAACCCGGAAGCCCTGCCCCAGCGGCTGCCGAGGATGGCGAGGATATTTGCACGCTGGCACGCGCGCTGGCCGACCAGCTGTATCAGCATCACGGCTGTTGTCGGGAGTGCCATGAGCAGGGCCCGTGTGGCGCACCACGAGACGCATTCGGTTCATACCGGGCTGGGGGAGTATGTGGACCAGATTAACATTGATGGCGACTTCCCAGATGTGTTGGGCTCGGCTACGATCGCGGCCCGCGAGTCCAATCTCGCCCAGCAAGTCACCAAGGCACGAAAACAACAGATCTACTGCGGCATCGATCCTCACAAGCCCGATGAATCCCCAACGCATCTCTGCGTGGCAGCCGACCATCGTCCCGATCCTTCCTTGGGCGTGACTGTTGATATCGATAGCGTGGGTGGGTTTGTCAGTAGTCTGGCGGTAGCTCGTCGGGGGATCCGATGGCATCCTACGCAGATGGCGGTGTCCGACCTCCAGTCCAGCCTGCATCTAGATCCGGTTTCAGTCCAGTATTTCGACTCAACCGGGCAGGCCCACCATGTTCGCCGGCCGGTCCATCAAGTGCCGCACTATACCTTTGGTCGTCTAATTAGATTCGAAGATATCTCTCTGTATCTACTCTTTCCCCGACTGTACCGGGAAGATCAGCAATCCAGCCGTCTGCTAGACCAGGATTTCCAGCAATGGACGGACGAAATCCTCCTCCCAATCATCAATCGGTGTTATTCCGGCGACCTGATCCAGCACTACCCCTCTAGCTTCGACCATAGCCGGCTGAACGCGACCGCCCGGGGAGTGGAAATGCGGTCCCAGCGAGTGGATCCGATCCCCCGCGAGCAGTTGCTTTCCTACTTTCTTCCTCCCGAGGCGCTTCCCACAATCTGGGAACAGATTCTAGAGGCGACCCACCGCCCCGGATTCCACCAGTTTCAGGATCTTAAGATTCTAATCGAGGGGAAAAACCTAAAGACCCTGACTAAGGCAGACACATTGGCCGATCTCATGACGGGCTTTCAACAACACTGGCAGAATGCTGTTAACGAGGACGTTCTTGCCGAGCCGTTCTTCTACGATCTCGGTAAGGAAACCTGCCCAACCACGGCGAGCGCGCAAGAGAGGCCGCCGCAATCTTTACTCTGGCGGCGTTGTTGCCTGAACGCGTATAGCCAGTGGATCCATAGCAAGCAGCCAGCGGACGCGCCCCATGCTCTGCAGCACTTCTACCCAATCAGTATGCTAGAAGACACCGGCAGCCTGACGTTAGAGACCCGGCGAACATCACCGCAGCGGCGGGCCGGTCTCTATTATAGTCAATTCTACGCTAGTGTGAAAGAGGTCTTCGCCGCCGGCAATACATATCCATTTACCAATACTGCAACGGAGACCTTGGCGCTGGATCCCCAGCTTCGCAAGACGTGGCAGACCGTTGGCGGTGGTCTTAGCCATAATCCGATCGCGCTCAACCGGGCCTATCTCACCACAAAGCAACGGTGCCATGCTGCGTTACAAGGATCGGTCCCTAAGGTCTTTGGCCTGCGCGAAGAGCACCGGGTCTCTCACGCTTTATTTTGTCAGATTCTGCACGAATTTCAGACCCGGCAACAGTCTACCACCCGATTTCTGGGTTCTGGAGATCGGGTCGAGAGTTACTACGCTTTGCCGACCTTGACGCTTCTTCGCTGGTTCCGATGGAATATCAACAAGTTTTGTGTTGGGTTTGAAATGGTGTACAGCTTAAATGACCGGCATTTTGTGACCTGGGAGCATACCCGGGTCATGTTAATGTTCCTCCGCTGCCTTCCATTCTCCTACTCCGGCGGCCTTTTGGAGCGGGTCTCCGGCTGTTGGCGCGATGTCTGGTTTCGCCCGGATCCCACCCAGCCGGACGGTCTTCGGCGGTGCGAGGGGCTGGGCTTCCAGCGGAATATGCAGCAATTTGGGTACGGCTGGTTCCTGGAGAAGATAGATTGGGAGATGATGGTGTTCCGACAGCCGGCCACGCAATACATCCAATTCAACAACCCGTCGCTCCAAGCCGCGTACCACGCGCGTTATTCCCAGGTGCGGGATGTTCGCACGGACTTCATTCGCATCAGCCAGATCCACCAGTGGATGACCGAGTTTAGCAGTATTCCTACCTGCCAAGACTATCTGCAGAAATATCTGCGGCAGCTGTGTTTGCGGGCCTTTCGCAAGGATGTTTTTACGCAGATCAAACGGCTTCTAAAGCCGGAATCCGTAAGCGCAGCGTTAGCGGGAGAGATCCCGCTCTGCTGGCCGAGTCTCGAAGGCGCGCTGCAGACCCAACACTGTCCGCCCTATATTGCGTCGGGGAACCGCATGGCGGTCAAACATATTAATGTCCTTTTTACATGGCTATGGGAGTGGCGCGATGGCCGATTCGAACGAAAAGGATGGGATCACAAGCCCTACCGACTTCTTTATCAAAAGAGCTTCGAGGTGATTACCCTGTTCCAAGGCAAGGACGCCGCTCGTCAGTGGAAACAGGGTCTAAAAGATTCCTTTATTCAGAGCCATTGGATGCTTCCCTATCCTCAGAACAATAGCTTCATGCGAAAGTCTAAGGAGAGTGGCCAGGTGATGTGGTGGTCCAGCGTGCATCGCGGGATGGATCTGTACTACCACGAGCTGAATGTGTTTGACCGCCCCTTTCCGGCGTCCTATATCAAGCATCATCCGACGACCGGTTGGAGCCCATCGCAGCCCTCTCTCGCCCATCTTGACTATACAATTGAACCTGAACAGCGCCTTCTGCATCTATCAGATCCCGAGCTCTATCAGACCCTACGCGACCTACAGAGCCAATGGACGTCGCCAGATAGACCGCCCCAACGACCGGTACACC
>NT_165949.1:0-12095 GCF_000149615.1 Aspergillus terreus NIH2624
GAGAAAAAATTATTAAAGTTCTAAAGACTACTAGTTTTCATAAGAACTATTTAGCTATAGTAGTTCTGTAGTTTTTAAATAATAATTTAATAGATTCATAAAGAAGTAGTTTATTAGAGCAGTAGTTTAATTAATAAATGATAGTATTTCTCTATTTTTAGCAAGCTAGCTAGATAGTTAAGTAAATAAAAATATTAGAAGTAATAGCTAACGTGCTAATAAATAGAATAAATAGAACGATTAATAGTATAAGAAATAAAGACGGTAGAAAAACTATCTAATAATTAAATATATAATTATTTACTAGTCTCTAGAAGAGATAACTAGCAGTAAAATATTAATATAGCTTAGAATTATATAGAACAGCTGCAGCAGTTTACTAACCCCCAGCAAGGTAGGGAGTGCTGACAATAAATAAATAAATATATATATATATATATATAAAACTTTAAATTAAAAAATTTTATTAACTATGTTACCTTAGAGATAAAATTCTTTTATTTATATAAAGAATTTATAGAAATCTTTAAGTTATTTAGAAAAATATAATCGTATAAAAGAAATTACTATAACAATAAATTTTTAAAAAATCCTTTTAAAAATTTTAGGCTTGACATTATTATATATTATATAATTAAATACAATAAATTACTATTATATATATATTATATAATAACTCAACTATAAGTTAATCTTAGTATATTTTATCGACAGTTAAGGACAGTTAGTTAAATTAAAAAAATATTTTAATTTAACTAAACAGTTATAGTTAGGTTACGGTTAAGGTACAGTGGTTGGGTTATGCAACTCTAAGAAAGACTATCTAATAGCTAAAGATATAATTATTTACTAGTATAAAAAATCTAGCGACAGAGTATTAACATAGCCTATAGTTACATAGAACAGCGGCAGCAGCCTACTAACACCCCCAGCGGGGTAGGGGTGCTGACAGTGTTTTATTTTCAAATCTAATAATTATTTAGTTATTTTATTATATTTAGTTAGTAGATAGCTGGAAATAGTAGCTATCTTATAAATAGCGATATCTTCATTATCCTTAACTTCAGTAGCTATTACCGCAGTAGTCTACTATTTTAGCTGGGTATTTAGATTTAATAATTTAGTATTTAAACTAGAGACGATGCTGTATTTTTCATCTATAGCTATTGTTAAATACTAGTCTGCTTTTTTAACAAAGATATTTTCTAGTATTATCTCTAGTGTTTTTATAAAAAATATATAGATTAGCACTGGTTTAATAGCTTCTATTATAGCGAGATAGAGCGAGCTATATATTTTAATTAGTTTTGTATCTTTTATATAATAGTATAGAAGTTTAGTAAAATTTTCATTAGTACGTTAATGAGCTATTTAATAGTTCATTGATCCTATTAATATAGACTGTATTATGCTAACGTATTTCACAAGCAAGCACCGCGCCTGTATATTCTATCGCATTTTTACACCTCTACTGTATTAACTAAGCTTTATCTAATCTGCTTTATATTTATAAATTATTATATTAGACACACGAGTTTATCTATATATTATAGTTATATAAAATATAAATCTTTATATCTTTAAGTAATATATATGTTACCTTGTATCTTAATACAGGTTACTTTAAACTGATATGATTGATTGTATAGTAGCCCATATATAATTATATTGGAAATATATATTCTGAAGGTATATAAATAGTTAACAATCATATTAATACGATCGGGTTAGTGGTAGTTAAAATATTAGAGGTCGAAAACGCGTGATTGGTATAGGATACACAGGTGCGGCGCTCGCTTGTGGAATACGTTATAATCCATAGTTTATATAATACCTAGTTTTTATTATAATCCCCTTAGCTGTTTGTAAAAACCGATCGATATAAAAGATTTTAAGAATTAGATAACACCTTAATTCTATAACGTAATCAACCACTGAACCGCGGATTCTCTGCTAGAGCTACTATTTTTTGAAGTTTTTCAACCACTAACACCATTAAATTTAACTAACTAAATATATGAAAAGCAACTTCGAATTATATCAATTTCGAATTATATATTCAATTATTTTATATCTACTATAGCGCTGCAGAGTTCGTTAATAAAATACTAAAGTAGATTTCGTAGGCTACTTATTAAGCTATATATTAAACTGCTAAATATAATTTTTATTTTTCTATATATTAAAAAGACAGTTATTTCCTATATTAGTATATTTTCTTATTTTTTTTTTTAATTTTATTGTCTATTTTCAGCATATATAACCTCAATTTTTTATTCTAAAAATAGCTAGGTTTACATTGCTATTTACGCTGCTTTTTGAAAATATTAAATAAGTAATAAGACTGCTAGAAATCTACTATTTTCTATTAAAACTATTCTATAATTTTAAACCTTTTGATTTAGCTAGCGAGTATTCTGCGAAATTTAAAAAATAGAAAAAATTAAATTTTTAACCAGTAGTAATATAGATATATATAGTTAAAAGATTAACGTAGAGAAAATATATTCTAAATTAAATAGTTTAAGGTCTGCTCCTTTAAAACCACTGTAAATATTAGCTAAGGTAAAAATTTATTTATATATATCTAAATATAGCGATAGAAAATTTTTTATTAATATAATTGTTGCCGATTTTTATATAATATTTAAGGAGTTTTCTGTATATCTTTTTAAGTAGACTAAAGATATTTTATATTAAGCAATTAAAAAAGATATAAAATATAAATAAATATATAAAGACAGACTATTATATTTTATTTATAGAAATTATTGAACTTAGTAGTTAAATAGCTGCTATAGCCGTTAAGAATAAACAAGTATTTTATACTAGTTATATAATACTTAACAGTTTAAAGATATTTTTCAGCTAAAGAAGGCCGAAGGCCTATTCTATTAGTTATCTAGCTATTCTAACTAGTAGAAATCTACTAGTCGTAAAAAAACTTAGATTCTTAAAACTAGGCAGCTTATTAGACGCTTACTTTTAATATAATAACTAGCAGTAGATATATGGTTTTAACCCGATTATTTCGATAATTATAACTTATTTATAATTATTTTAAATAATTTTATATAGCCGCTTGCTTTGTTTAACTATAGTAAATATTTTTAAAGTAAAGTAGAGCTCTATTACAAAACCAGTCGGGTTAAAATTCTAAATATTATCTTTTTATATACTGTATTTTTTAATAGTTATTTATATAGTTTTAAACCACGGTTTTATAATCTTTAGATTTTCCTACTTTACGCGTTGATAGATAATATATCTAGTATATTACGTATAAAATTTAAAATAGCGTTTAATAAATTTATAGAGCTAATTAACTCTAAGAACTACGGAAGAGTTTTACAAATAATTATTAAATAATATTTAAATTATTCTACGCAGAAATTTAGGCTAAATTAGAAATCCTCGTATATCTATATCTAATAATTACTTTAAAAATAATTTCTTTTTAAATTTGGTTAATTTATAACTGTTAGCGTGTATTTCTAATCGCGATTTAGTACTACAAAGCTAATCGCGTAGAATATTTTAAGAGACTGTAAAAACCTACGCAGCGTATAAAACTAATTTAATTTAACTGTTCTAATAGGCTGAAATAGCTATCTAAATATGTAATTCTTTAGGAAGAGGCATATTATACAGTAGTAATGAGATTTGACACGTTAAATAGAGACAGTATAAAATAGGTTGAGAATCCGCGGTTCGGTGGTTGATTACGTTAGATAATTCTATTATCCAATACATTGAATGGCTATGGCTATATATTTCTATAATAGTCTTTCTAAGTTTGATACTTTAGGTTGTCTTTTTAAGAAGGATAGAATAGTAGAATCAATTAGCTTTATAAAGCGGAGCGTTTTCAGATTCAAGTATGTATAGGTATATTACAGATCTTAGTTCTTCAAATTAGTAAGTTTATTCATAGCGCCATGCTTAGAATTAGCGTTTTCCTTCAAATATATTTAGATTAATATAGTAATATATATGTTAACTGCCTAGCTAGAAGCTTTAAATATAGATATATCGCTAGTAAATTCATGGTATATACAGTAGCGGATTAGATTAACACATTGTTTTTAAAAGAATAAAGTAATAATCCTAATAAAAACTACTAAACATATTAATCTGAACAGTGAAAATAGCGCTAAATTAACTATCATTAGGTTTAAAAGAGAGCTTATAACCTAATAGTCTACTTTGATTTCTAGTCAGGATTTGAAAACTATCAAGATAGAAGGTCGCTATATAGCCGAATTTCTCTGCTTCAAAGTCGCACTCCAGACAGACTAATTTAGCTCGATTATCGCCTTCGAAAGCAGTGTAAGCTACAACCTATTTATTCCTTTCTTCTAAACAGGCACGATATTCACCAAGTTGTCTCCTATATCCAATACTATCTGTCATTTTTTAAGCTTCTTCGGATTATAAAGGTTCCCTAATATTACAATAGCTATGAAACAGGAATTATAAAAATAGTACTTCATTACTAGGATTACTACTAATAGAAATGGGGAGCCTAACAATACTTCTGATAGTAACTTTATTACCAATACTAGTATTATTCTCCAAAAGATATATAAATTAGATAGATATTCTCTAACGTACATAGTCGTATTCCTATATTAGCAATTATACTAGTTGGTCTACTTATAAAAAAAACCAATATGAAGTCTGCTACAGAGATATTTCTAGGAAATTCAATATTTCCTGCAAGTAGGAGCAAGATTATTCTATATGAAATAAAATTACATCTACTAGTGATACTGTATTAGTTATAGTAATAACATGAGATATGTGGAAGATAAAGGCCTAACTATATTCAACATCAATAAGAGAATAGATATATAACACCTAGGTAGCTAAATACAAGTTTGGCTAGAAAACAGTTTAAAGCGCTTCTTAGATACTATACATTATTCTTCTATATTAGTACCTTAAATTTGGCCACGTCAAACTGTATTATCTAATTTGAAGTTGCACTAACGTATTTCCAAAGCGAGTCGGCCACGCCTGTATCCCATACTCTTTTATCAATTTTTGAACTCCAATATCTCGACCACTATTAGCTTAATTTTAATAAAACACAGATAACAGCTTGATATATAGATTTAGAATATATATCTCTACTATAGGTACATATAAACGAATATAATAGAAGTAATATGAATTTGAAATAAATTACATAAATTTACAACGTAATATATGTTACCTAGAGAACTATAGATATATAATCGATAAAATTTGGGTAGCAGTATTAGATCTACTCAAATATAGCATTTAGAAAGTATTATACAGATTATATAAAGTGTGGTTGAGATATTGGAGTTCAAAAATTGATAAGATAGTATGGGATACAGGCGTGGCCGACTCGCTTTGAAAATACGTTACTCGCAGCGTCTCTTCATAAATTATATATTAAAGTTCTAGAAGACTCTTATTAAGTACCTAAATTACGCAGCAACTCCAATACAATTAATAAATATATAAACTAGGCGATAAACATATTATAATTAACTACGTTAAGCGTACCACTTATACTAGTTAGAAAACCAACCTTAGAAGGCTCCTAATAGCTAGTATCAGAAGTAGATCAAAATAAATAATAATTTAGGGAGCAAAAGAAAATGAAAAAGAGGGACACTGATTATATTTCTTTTAGATTAGATAACGCAGCTATATTAGCTACCAAAAAAAACCTGTTAGGAGCTATATCTACAGCGTTGATAAGTAGTAGATATAATAACTATTTAGACGTGCTCTAAGATATATAAAATCCAATATAGTCTCGAGAAGTAAGTTAGAGCTCCCACAAAGGATTTACTAGGGGCGAATATATGAATAAAATCTAAAATATAGATCGACTGACTTTTAGTATGAACATTTCAGCAGGCATTAAACATACCTATCCCTTTAAAAAATATAACTTATACAGGAAGTAGTAAGAATTATATCTTACAGACTACCGGTAGTCTTGAAAAAACATATATAATTAAAACTATATATATCGCTTGTCTATTTAGGCGTCGGAAAACATAGAAAAAACAGTAGGCTCTACTAATACATATATAACAATAGTAGTTATAAGAGATCAAAACCATAAGGCATCAAGGTCTCCGGTATCCTCATTTTGCTGTGAAAAGCAGATACGAGCATATAGATAATTATTAAACTCGCGGCCCTTACAGTAACTAGTTTAGATAAGTACCTAGAAAGATCTGGCAAAGTCAACGACTCAATAATAAAGTAATAAGAACTCTAAACGGGTTTGAGATAACATATATATATTAATGGGCTTACTTCGAACTCAACCTCCGGTCGATTAGCCCAGTAGAATACTCCGATAAATAAGTAGAGAAAATATCCTAGATGAACAGGACGACTCCTTAGTAAGATCCTAGAAAATAAAAATCCTTTTGGAATTAGACCAGGGATGTACTACTAAAATAGTATACTAAATAGTTAGAAGATAGATAACTATACTCTTATTCTAAGATCGGATATACCTACTAAAGCTATCTAGGCAGTAAGAGAGGCGGCAGAATAGCTGCCACCTCGTAAGCCATAACAAAAGCTTAAAATTCTTTTCTATAGATTTTACGCTTATAATTATACTGCGCGTATAAGCGCTTTACTCTATAGTATTCTATTATTACATCACTACATTCGGGGATATACAAGACTGTAATCTATTTATTAACTACTTTTTACATAGAAATCTATCTATTTATTCAATAAAGGCCTTATTATCTAGGTTAAGACAGAAATTAGGAGACATAGCTCTTATTTACTAAATATACTATATGCTAAGCTAATTAATTAACTCAAGATTAGCGCTTATATAATAGTAAAAATTAATATTTACAGCTAGATTTTTCTTTTATTAATTTAAATTGTCTGCTATATTATATTATATTATATTATATTAACGTATTACAGTTTAGATTGTTATTTAGATAATGACTAAAATTAATATACTGTATAGCTCTAAAAAGCCTAGCTATACTATTTTATTCTTAAATATTAGATGAACTCTATTTCGGAATAATAAATTAGTATCTAAGTAAATTTAATTTTCAATAAAAGAACAAGCTTATTTATACAGCTAAATTAAAATAAAATCCTAGAATCTTTATTATAAAATAATAAAGTAGCTATAAAACTTATATAATCTAAACCAGATTTAATATCTCTAGTTTATAGAGATAAAATATAGAATAAGTCTAGATTTTAAAAAATTACGTAGATATATAGCAATAGTATATATATAGGGTCCTATTTGCCTTCATTTTAATTAGAAATATAGTCTACTATGTATAATATATATTGTACTATTTAATACCTTAAAAAAGATAAGAATTTTCTATTAAAATAGCTTTGAACCAATCGACCTATAAAATATCATCTTTATTTAACTATTAAGAATTCATTCATTTATTCTACATAGATGTCCTACGACTTAGTTGCTAAGTCTACTACAATATGTCGTTGCCATTTCTAATAGAATCTCCTATTAGGAAGGCGGACTGATGATTAAGTGATAAGTTAATTGATCAATCTTATAATATACTTTTTAGAATATTATATCTAGCTGATAGTAAAGATTATCAATACCTAAATATAAAAGGAACAATAAAAGTGAAAAATTCGAGAATCTATTAAAGCACCTCTTTTTTAAATCTAAAATCTACTTACTTTTTAATAGTATAATTATTTTCTACTAATTTTAAGTATAAATTTTATTAAAACAATAAATAGATCTACTTACCAATTTGAAAAGTATAAATTGAAAATTGAAAAACTATTATTCTTTATCTAAAAAATTGAACAATATCTTATTCCTTAATAGACATCTTAGTAGGAGCCACTATCTAGGTCCTGTATGAACTAACTAAATCTAGGCCCATTCTAGTAAATACTAAAGGTAGAATTCGTATCAGTAACAGAGTTTGAATCTATAAATCTATAGAACTAATCAGCTCTCTAAAACAGATTCTACTATGGTCTTGCCGAAGTGATGCTCTACCGCTACGCCACTCCACTGGCAACACTTTATACTACTCGAAAATAACGCGAGCAGGTTAACAAAAGCAAAGCTGACTTTAAATACCTACACGAGCCTACTAATTACTTTGCGATTATATCTACGGTATAAAGACAACACCTCATATTAATTATAAAGATATGCTCTCCGAGTTCAACTATAGTAGAATTAAAAAGCGATTCATTTAATTGCTTCTTAAAAAGGGATAGGAATCTGCAAATCGAGATAACCACCTTGCCACCTAGAACTTACACCAGAATGCGCTAGACCATGTTACGTGCAGATAAAGAAATACGAAGGTTTTTTCTACAGCCCATTTTCAAAGTATTATATAAAGCGATAAGTATATCATCGAGCAAAGCGTTAGCCAAAATAACTTAGGCAATTAAATAACTACGCGATTATTGCTAAAGTGCAATGCTCATGCCTTCCACCCAGATGTTTTATGCTACTTTAAGTGAATATATATTAGCATTATCTCTTCAAAGGGTGATTTAGACGCCCAGGGGGCGGAGT
This sequence comes from Aspergillus terreus NIH2624, assembly GCF_000149615.1. Taxonomy (NCBI): domain Eukaryota; kingdom Fungi; phylum Ascomycota; class Eurotiomycetes; order Eurotiales; family Aspergillaceae; genus Aspergillus; species Aspergillus terreus. Next base: position 8,567 of record NT_165949.1, read on the forward strand.
TAATAGGAAGATTGTTGAAAATCTGTACCAAGTATAGCTTCCAGAAATCGTTACATTAAACTATATTTGTATACATGACAACTTTCCCGTTTACTAATCCTAATTAGGCGCTCTATATTAGCAGATATAAATTATAGTTTTGCCACATTTTTCTCCTGGTTTAAATCTAATTAAGAGTTTCTGTATTATTACAAAACGGGAGGTTTATGAGCTATATTCTAAGCTAGCGCATGCTTCCAACACAGAGAAGGTTTACTGGCAGCCTATACGGATTTATCTGGTGAAGAAGGCCTGGCAGGCTATAAAAGTAAGTAATCTAGGCAATCTATCCAGAGTACTGCCTTATTATGTGAATGCAGCCAGTTATTGAAGCGGAGGGTTGGGATACAAAGTATTAACTCCTGAGGGTTCTGCCTGGCTGTATTGATTTTTAGGTAGACGGCGTATCTAGCTTAGGTCCTCTAAATTAATACTTTTTACCTCGCACTGTATTAAACTATATGGGGATATGTATGATCAATTCAGTTGAATATTCCGCGGTGACTTTATTCTCTTATCTAGGAAAACCATAAATAAGCAGTAGTTTAATAAATTCCCATTTCTCATTAATTGTTTCGTTCACCGCGTTATTCTGCAATGAGAATTATAAAACTTCATGTTTTAAATTATCATATACATTCGCCGGTGGCACTAGACGAGAGGAGAAGAGAATAATTAACTTTCTTGAGAAAATTAAACTATATGTTCTAATTGAATTTGAATTTGGAATATGGGTATCTCCAACATGATAATATTATTACTGATATGGAACGACTAGCTTTTGATATAAAGATAAATATAATTAAAACTAGTTTTAGAAGAGACAGGCTATTATCACATAACGATTTGGCTCTTTGATACTAAATATAAAAAAATATATAGGATTTGGTGGATACCACCAGTCTATTTTTTGAAGTTTTAACTCGGCAATGCCAGTCTAATCGATATGGAACATAACTCTAAGGGATAATAAATATTGGAATAGTTCTAGCTCTTCAATAGCTTCACATAGTTTATCTAAAAGTAATGATTAAATAAGTCATAAGATATAAACTTTATAAATTCATGGTATACAATGTTAAAGTCTATTAAGTAGGAAACTACTAAATGATTTATTCTCCCTGCATTGACTATAGCTATATCTAAATTTCTACTTCAACAGTTGAATGAACTTTTCGAGGCAAGTTAGCTACACGAATAAGATACAAAGCGATTATAAACATTCCATTATTCATCAACTTAGAAAAGAAATGTATTTTCTCTGCTAGTAAAGTGGCGGCGTAGCGGCAGCATAACCTAGGCGGAAGTCTCGAGTAGTTGACTGATCCTAGTTGGATAACTGAAATTAGGTCTACTAGAGATTTATAGATTCAGTCCATATTACCGACAGAGTTCTAGCTCCCACACACTACTTAATAAGGCTTAGATTTAGATTTATTCAGAACTTTATTTGGAAATAGTGTTTGCCTTTCTATATATCGAATTTAGTTTAACGGGAAATATAGTCCTCAAGCTTCTATACCAGGTGTATCTTTACGAAGTAATAGAATATATTTGCTATTATCCAGGTCTACTGTATGGTCGAGAAATAGCGATAAGCAACCGCGTGTTAGTATTTTAAATAGAATATTTGTATGAAGAGATACTGTATTTATCTATATATTATTCAGCCTGACTTAGTGTTTTACAGAAGTGAATTTTCCAATTTAATTAATAGAAAGATATTGTTAGTTTGTGATAAAAGTTACAGTAATCATTTATAATCTATTAAAAAGCGTAAAATCAAAGGTTAAGAAACTATTATCTGCTTTAAACAAGTTCTTATAGATAATGATTTCCATCGTTTGATATTCTTTTATTCAGCAGTTACTAGTTACTGTAATTTTTAAGGGCTATTAGACTAGAAATAAATCAATGCGAATATTTCATATGAGTACCACAGTGATTTTACTATTTAGATTTTATGCATGAGTTAGAAACTAGTTAGTTTTCGGGATTACATTAGATTGGCTATAATAAATAATAATTTGACATTTCCATCATTTTAGAGGCTGTTAGGCTTTAATTTATTTACGTAAACATGGAGTCTAATTTAATTTACTATTTATTTTACATCTTATATTTAAAGGGCTTTTTTTAAAGTTAAGCTTTATTAAAAGTGTTAGATACTATTTAGACGGCCTTTAAGAAAGTTTCTCTAAATATTCATAGTCGGTTCGGTAGTGATAGATTTCCCTATTGAAAAAAGGTATAGCTTCAGGTTTTTTGAAGTGTTCTTACGCTAAAAAAAAGAGATCTAAGAAAGAAAGTCTCTAAAAGTTAATTAATAGTAAAATAATAGAGTAAAAAGAGATTTTAGTTCTATTTTATCTAGTTATATAGCCTTTATGCTTTAGCTGATATGTTATCTAATAAAAATCTTTTATCTATAAATTTTAATTTGTAGTAACGTATTTACAATAGATCCGCGCTTTTTATATAATTCTTATTGTATTTTAGTTACATTTTTAAGTCAGTATTATTACTGTAGAATTTTTTCTAAAGTCTATATTCGTAGTATTTTAGAACCTAGATATTTTTTTAGAGCTTTTCTTACTAAATTTCTTACTAACTCATTGTCTAAAGTAGTTAAATTATCTAATAGTTTTGTAACTGCTAATTTTGCTCTATTGCGTTGTATACGGTAGCTATCTACATTATCCAAGTTGTTATATCCAGCTTTATCTATACGTTTGGGATTTCTTCAGCACCATATATTATTTTTAGATTTTATTTTCCAAGGACTTTAATACTTTTCTTCCCCTATCGTAAATATTTGTCTAGATATTCCAACGCACTTTGTTTATCCTACATTATTATTAACAGGTCTAAGCGCAATAAAAATAGAAACTTAATGGCATTAATAATCTAATATATTTTAATAAAGCTTTAAAATTTACGCTCGACCTTTTTAAATTATCTATTAAATAAGGCTGATAACCAACTATGACTCTTTTAAATTATTAATAGGTGCTTGGACTAAATACTATCTATTATTTAGATTCTTTAGAACTTTCCTCCCGGCTTCTCTAATATATATATTTCTAGCAATCATGTTATTAAGGATATACAAAAGTCCGACCTACTTATGCTGCTAGTAGCTAATTTTCGTGCTTATCTATTTGTTTCCTATGTTGCTTATTGGTATCCAAGGCTCTATTCCATAGACCAGATAGAACAGGCTGTACTTTATTATACCATGAATATATATGTAAGCAGCGAATGGTATTTATAGTAAGTATTGATTCTATAATTGTATCGGCTTACCCATTACACATTTTATTAATATCATACTAAACATATTGTTAAAGTATTTAATCGTCCTATTCAGATGCAGATAAAATAAAATTACTTTAGCGTATTTAATCTCGAATTACTAGATATGATGGTGAATAATTTGTAAAAAAAACATCTAGACTATTATTTTTATTCATAAGATGCGCCACTATAG
>NT_165948.1:0-13141 GCF_000149615.1 Aspergillus terreus NIH2624
GCTAAATAACCATTAAACTAAATACTATAGACTATAAAGCGGTTAAAGAAATCCATTACTACATTAAACAACGTTTTACTATATTACTCTACTAGACATATGTATATATAAATATAATCAACGTACAATATATTATTTTGGAAAATATTATAAATATGCTCTCTAGCTAGCTACCCAGCTACCTAGACAGTTTGATATGTTATTTTATAATATAGAGCTGTTCTGTCCAGTATACTACTGTGTAGAAATATAAATCTAATAATACTTTTTTTTTTTTTTGAAAAAAGTTACTCTACTAGTATAAAATAGCTTGATATTCACTACTAATATCTATATTATCTAATTAAGCTATATTTCAATAAAATACGTAAATAAATATCTATTTTACATATAATATATAATATATTATTCTTTATAATAAAAGATAAATTATTTCTAAAGTTTAGTAGATAAACTTATTATTATAAATATACTATATTATAAAATAGTATATTTACCTACATTGCTTTAAGATAGAACGCTTATTTGGGCACGACGCTCGTGTGTGGAATACATTATTAAAAGCCTGATTAATAAAATAGGTCTAGAGATTATAACTCGGCCTCTTTAGCCGCATAATGTTAGTCCTATTAAGAATTAATATACATATATAAAAGCGATTAGCTCTAGGCGCTGTCCTGGGCTTAAGTAAGCACCTAATACACAGGAAAATATTAACCTAATTAATAGAGGCGGTAAAGGAAACCTAGAATGCTATATATATAAAACCCCTATAGAATCTGTTAAATAATAGACTTTACGCGTGCGAGCTAAATCCCTAATAATACGAATAGAGTTAACTACAGTATTCACTACAAAAGATGAAGAATCTAAACTAGATCATAAGAGCAGTACTAGGTTAAGTAGTAATTTAGACTATAAAGTATCTTTAAATACCATAAGTAAAGACGAGTAGATTATAACCTTAAAGAATTACGGAAAATGTAGTTATTTCCATAGTGACTTTTATTTAGAGAACTTATATATTTTCAGTATGTACTTGATCAATTGTCTTTTACCTTTGCCTTCTAAGATTTTGGTCTGTGACACCTTAATAATTCTTACAGTGCGATAAATTTGAATTAACAACAGCTTATATATTAAAAAAAAGCATATTATTTTCTAAGACTTCTAGTTATCGCCTAATTAAAGCTAATTTTTTATCTCTGTCTGTATCAGCAAATAAATTATATTATTCTATGTGTACGCGCTGTCGTTAATAAAATAAAATCGCAATATTTTCTTTTCGTTGTCATATAATATTCAATATCTCGCCCTGTTTTTCAATACCAGGTATCCTATAACGTGGAGTTATTCCTATATATTTCCTAATACCTCGAGGCTCTGACTTAGATTACTTCAGTCACACGGCTAATTCAGCTGTTTTAATAATTCCCAAATAGATAATAAGAATACTACATAAAACTCCGACTTAGTTATTCAATAGTTAATAAATTTTCAAAGTGCATTAGTCCGATGTATATTTATATAGTAATTAAAGATGGATAACTAAAAATAATAGTAATAATCTATTTATGACTTAGGTTTTAGTAAAGTTTTCTTCGGATGTATTTATTATATAATCGAGCAGAAGTATTTGATATTCTAGGTATATAATAATTGATATTATAATTATTAAAAACCATTTTAGATAAGATTCGTCATAAACACTGCTTTTATTCTTATTCTATTACCTACTTGTGCAGGCTTTTTTATTCTACTTTTAATTATAGTGATTATATATCTAGAAAAATGGCTATTAGGCGATTATATAAGAAGATTGAAACGAAAAACATTATATGGTTTGTAGAATCATAGTAGTTATGTATTAATACAACCTATAGATTTTAAATAGTGAAAATTTTCTTTATAAAAAAAAAACAATATAGTCAAAATCTTAAATCTAGTTATAATTAAATCAATACTATAAAAATACATTAAACCATATTCTGTTTACTAAAGCATACTATATTAATAGTATAAGGTCATATAATATCTAAGAACAATCGCAGACATATTGCGATTCTTAATTAGAAAACTTTTTTCGATTATTAAGACTGTTTAGTCTACCCCGTATAGAGAATATCAATTTAACAATGTCGAAAAATAATAAAAGATTAATATTTTGTACATTAACAGTTTTTCTATAACATATCTTACTATTGCAAGATATATTCCGCCCAGAGAAGTCCGTATATAACAAAAAACCTTGGTTTCTACCTATTATTTTGGAATAATAAAATTCTATCGGCCGTTAGCAACTAAAAGACAAAAGCCTAAGATCCAAACTAGCCTTAGGGTTGTTTATACCAACAATAAAGTAATTAAAAGTATTGTATATTAGAAAGTAATTATATGCTTTGTAGCTTTATTTTACTATGCTTTTCTAAAATACTACAGTTTTAGATTCTGCCTCAGCTTAGTTAACTTACCAAGCAATTGTACTATTACACCTAACTTCTAAGTGATCCGAAGAATATATATTAATGTTTTATAAGTAATAGCAATCTTAAAACTTTTAACAAAGAGCCATCGCTATTGCTTAGGTATAAAGGAAACACCGGGCACTTACGTTCTGTCCATTAATATAATCTTAAGGCAGAAATATATATATATATATATACAATAAACACTACTATGAGCTATCTAGTCCCAAAGAGCCTCCTACATATCAATAATATTATATTTCGTACCACCCCCTAGTCTATTCTCTCCCTAGTAGCTTTAATAAGTCTCACCACCATATAATATATATAATTATACTATTAATCTACATAGAAATCAACGTAAGCTTTAAAATGCCATTATATACTATAAAACTACTAATCTTATTCTACTTTTATATAGTAATAACCAAAAAAACTATTATTATGAATTTATATAAAGTCCTAGCTAGATAAGTACCATTAAAAATCAGCGCGTAGATATAAATAACCCAGTACATAAAATATCATACTATCTTTGTTTAAACTTAAGAATTCCTAATATAGCCTATTATTCAACGGAGCCATCCATTCACTAACGTATTTCCCTACCGAGTCGGCTATTACCACCGAGTCGGCCGCTGCCTACCAACTTCTAATTACTAGAGTCTTTATTAACCAAGAAATTTGATTTCTATCTAGAAATTAGAAACTCGATTAAAATATTATGACCACCCGTACCTTCCATTATGGTAATTACTGTAGCGTGGTACTATTTATAAATATAATTTATCTGTAGAAAGAGCGAGATCTATAAAAAGCACATTTCAAGCTTTAAAAACATTATGTTCTGGCTCAAACTTTCTAAATAGATAGCCTCTCTGTAATAGCTAGCTATCTGATAAAGTGCTTACGCTTCTAACTCTTCTAATCATTATTAGCACGCTAATTACGTACTTCATTACGCGTAAAAACAACCTTATCCAAAATTATTCTATAATCCTTCAATAATCCTATTTAATCGCGTTTTTAGGGGTAGTAAATAACTGTAAGCGCGTTCTCAAACTAATTTTCTTACAGTAGGTCCCTACGTTTCTAACTATCTAATAGTATAGGGCGTTTTCAGCGCTAAATTACTTAATTAACCATCTAGTAATGTAAAGGTAATGAAATATCTAACTGAGTACCCTATCTAGATTGAATCAAACTAAACCTACGCCTACAAAACTATTTCTAATAACTATAAATAAAAAAGCGCTTTCGCGGCAATTAAAAAACTGTAAGAACTTAAATCTATTAATTTAATTAACATACAAACGCGCTTTCTACTCTATCACCTTTTTATACGCCTTTTTGAAAGCGAAAAGCAGCTAATATCTAAACACTAAAGCTTATAAAAAGAATAAGCAGATATACAAATAAAAATCATATTATTTTCGCTATAAAGCTAATTAAATTAAAGTATAAAATAGCTGCTATAACTATTAAAAATTAGAAAATAATATTTCCTAATCGTATAACTAAAAATAATAGAAATAAGGATATTTCTAAGCTAGTAAAGATCTATCTTATTAGTAATCTATTTATTAAAAGTAACTTTACCCCTACTATTATATAGAAACTCTATATAAAAACACTAGCTTTTTATATATATTTTTTCTTAAGAAATAATATATAGAGAAAGTACCTAGCTAGTAGAGTTAATATATTTAATTAAAATAATATATTTCTAATTATCTAGCTATATAACAGAGGCTTTACTATAGTAATTAGCTTTAGTAACTGCTACAATAGTGATTTCGATATCTATAGTAAAGTTAGTTAGTTTTAAAATTATAGATATCCTTCGATGTAATTCTATATTATATTATAGTAATTTATACGCGGTTAAACTATTTTTTAATTATTTTAAAGTTTTTATATTTTATTTATTAGTAACTATAGAGTCGACTATAGCGAATTTTGGCTTTATTATATTATTTTATAAAGGTGAAGATCTAGTTCTTGCTAATTAAATAGGCGTTATACTACGCGTAGTAAGGAAATATTAGCTATCTTTTAACTATAGGAAGGTCGAGGAGGCGCTCCGTATTAATCTAAAAAAATCTGTTATATAAATAATTTCTCTTTATTTTTTATTATTTTATAGCTGTTAGTGTATATTTCTACGTATAAAGTAATTCTATTAAAATATTATTAAAAAATTATATAAGAAATATTATAGATACACGCTACTTCGCGAATATTATAAATTTTCTAATTTTTTAAAGCGGAGATAGTAAAATTCTTCCCTTTATCTCTGCTAAATTTTTTAAATTTTTACGCGTTTTCAGAGATATAGTTGGTGGTTGAATTAGTTGAAGCAGTAAGACGCGTTGATTTTTGAAGCGGTGGCCCGCTTGACCGGGAAATACGTTATAGTATAGTAGCTTATTGACCATGTTACTAGAAAGTAATAGATATAGGATATACATTAAAATATACAGCCTGTTAACTAGCAATTATAATATTTATCAAATATAAGTTCTCCACAGCAGTAGACTTACGTTATCTAGAACTGTTTTAACGGAAAAAAAAACACCTGTATATGTAAGCAGCATCTTATTAGTTCCAGAAATAGTAGTGTCCTTCTTTTCAGGAATAAATACAAAATAACAATTAATTTTAATTTTCCGATATAACTAAGATAAATCAATCATCCATAGAAGCTTAACACTTTTAATATACCATCAGATATCTCTATATCTATAAATTTACGCAGAAACAATCTTTCATGGGCCTAAGTCTTCTTTTTCAGATATATTTAAATGACCAAATCTTTACTGCATTGTCTTTGTGTTCTTCAGGCAATAAATTATTCTGAATAGATCCAGGAGAAAAAGTGTAAAGGACAATCTAAGGCTAGATAGATAAACTAATAAATATATCTAACAGTAACACGTTTCTGATTACAAACAATATATAATATTTTTTTATTTTCATGCTAATACTGAAAGTCTTATGTAGACAAGGCACATCTATAGTAAAATAACCACTGCTGAGTGTACCAATAAGCGGATCTATAATATAATGTTATAGGACATTTATGATACATTATCACGGGTTGTTTAAATAGTCTAAAATATCTTAGTTATTGTCATCGATATCTAGTTTTTGGCAACTATTACATTTGCAATTTTCGCAATAGAAGTGGATATTAAGTACACGACAGTTTTCAAAATGGCCTCTGAAATCAGTAGGAGGGCAGTAAAATGATTCTCCTAAGTAAACTATAAATTTATCTGATAGTATTAGCACATCAATATTGTAGCCTTGGCCTTACCTTCCTACGGCTTATAAACTTCCTTGTTATAGTCAAGTAGCGACAAGGTTACAGGTAAGGATAGTTTACGTACATACAAAGAGGGCATTCGTTAACAATATTAACTAAACAACGTAGGCAACTAGTCGTAAATGCAAATTATAACCCCTCGCTGAAATTAAGGCATTATATTTCTCCCAGATTTCAGTTATCCAACCTTTATAGGTTAGAAGTTTTACTTCCATACGGTTGGTTGTCTTGTATTTAAACTTATAGAATCATAAATGTTTGCTATTAAATTTGATATCATGTATAGACCCAATGCCCGCGTATATACATGACATTAAATTAGAAATCTCCGGTGCTTAATTCTATTTTAATCATAGAAGTAATTCTAAGCATAAATATATATAGAATATATTGTCGTCTACTTATAGTTAAAACCTACTTATGATTTTGGTTAATATGGAATCCGTTTTCATGTGGTGACGTAGACCCGGCTTCACCAAATCTTATAATCGCCCTCCTTGCTTAGTTTTCAACTACTTTATATTATAGCATATCGTTCACTTCTGCTACCTCAGCTCTACTACGGTTGCTACTGCTACTGTAGAATGCTACAACAGTACTGAAAACCTATTTTCACTTACTAAATATAGATCTTTATAATTACCTAAAGATTAAATAAATGTCCACAGGAAATTTTACTTTTATTTTCTGACTGTAATGGTATACTCTATGGAAACCAATATGGAATAATGATATATAGTAAGCAGTACTTGATGATTTCTATATCTGGTCAATGCATTATATTTAGTATCTAGACGAGATACCCGAGTTCATGATATACATATAATAGGAAATAACACTTTTATTATTTATAGGATCGTGTATGTTATTAGGCAATAAAAGTATATTGATTGATATACCTATTCATAATTTATTACTACAGAAGTTATATACAGATCGCTATTTGAATGTCCCAAAAGAAAATCTTTCTACTCGTATCATTCGATCAGTGGAAGTTAGTTAGATAAAGTTCGGATTAAATATGATAGTTATCACTATACTTAGACTATTTTGAAAATTATAGTTCCTATTTCCGCTTCTAGACTTCTTAGGTTTTTTTATTACTCAGTACAAGCGATCCTAAACTCAAGTAAGCTTAGTATGGTGTTAGCAGCTATTTCTAAAGCACTGAATTATACAACAGGATTCCACGGAATATATTTGCTATAATTAGTACGGATCCTGGAATTCCTATGCTATGCCAGCACTTAATATATTTAGTATGTTCATCTCTATTTTATAATTTAAAGATATCGATAATTCAAATAGACACTACAGTACGTATTTTAAAGGGAAACGAAGTTAGACAAAGTATCTATATATAGTTGGTATCTGTTCCTAAAAAATCTATTTAGCACCAAGAATGGTTAACATATGGATATTGGAATGGGTGTTTAAGATGGAACAGATAAACTTGATATTTTAATATTCGCGAAGTAGCGGGTGTCTATACTATTTCTTATAATTTTTTGATAATACTTTAATAGAATTACTTTACGCCCAGAAATATGCGCAAACAGCTATAAAATAATAGAAAAAATAAAGAGAAATTATTTGTATAATAGATTTTTTTTGTTAGATTAATACGGAGCGCCTCCTCGACCTTCCTATATTTAAAAAATCAATGCCTTTTTTCCGGTGTGAGATAATGCGTTATCACTTTATTTAGATACTGGCTCTATTACATATCTATATCAGGATATCATATGAGTTATAGTCTTATTGCAAATGGTATAGATTAAATCTGCATCTCCTAGGAAGGACCTCATATCCCTAGAAGTCATAGACTGGTGCTTTCCGCAGTAATCTATTATATGTCCAGAATATGAGGAAGTCATATAAATATCTAGTTCTGATGATATACTTCCTAATAGTTATTATATTCTGTAGATGTGTCTTTATTCCGGGACTTGTACATACATAGGGAGCCAAAAATCTCCTTACAAACCCCTTTTCCCCCGCAAAACTGACCAACTTTCAAGCTAATTAAGCAGGTTTGTATAATAAAGTATTAATTAAACTTAATATTTTATAGATAATTACTGGGAAAATAAATTTTATATATAGTATTATTTAAATAAATGTACGAGGAAGTTATTATTAGAAATTAGATAGGATTATAAAAATATATATTTTGAATAGGGCCGCTATATAAAATTTACCAGATTTTAGTTAAGAATCTGTCTTTCCTGCTTCACTAATTTATTATAGTTTACCAACTGATTATATAGAAAAACTTTATATATATAAAAGGTTATCTAGCATATATATTACTAGATAAAATTACAAAAAGTCCATGTTCATATAATAATCTTCTAAGACCCTAGTTTAAAAAGTATATGTTTATTTTTAATACTTTTAATGCAAGATGGTGTACCATAATTATACAGGATAAATTCAATATTATAATACTGTATTTTATCTATCAGAGAACACTATATTAAAGTTGTAAGTTATAATATCTATTGGTTGTGGAGATATAGTGATACTAAGTTGGGTGAATTCTTTGAGAAATTGAAGTGTAAGAAGCTTTTAGTCTGTTGGGATATCAATACGGCATATGCTATATAATGCATAGGGGGTCAAAAGTCTTACTAGTAACACTATTAGAACATACAATGCTCCTTTACTTTTGCTATCTTGAAGGCTACAGAGCAGTGTTGCATCTATTTAGTATGCTGTTCAGCTTTAGTCCATGCGTCTGTTAAATTATAAGACTTTTGATTAATTGTTTGATTCCATTTTATACCTGCTGGCGCCGCCTTCTGGTTGTATGGCATGCTACTCAGGTCGGTATGCCCTGCCTAACACCAAAAGGCTTCCCAACACCTAACTACGAAAAGAAATATAGAAAAGAAGGGTTAGGAAGCCTATAACTAGACTGCCAATTATTCCATAATAATTCCCAAACTATGCCTAGGGCGCCCCTTCAAGATCTACAACCTGCGAGTTCCCTTCAACCGCACTGTTGCTTCCTGCTAGTTCTTTATAGTATAGGGAGATTTTCTAATTAATATGTAGACCTATTTTATTAGCTTTCAAAAGATATATACTATAAAACTAGAAGACTATTGTTCTTCATCTGCTTAAAGATATATATTAAATAGATCCATTACTCAATAGATAGTATTAATTCTATCTTATAGGCCACTATCCAACACCTAGATAAATTAAATCTAGTTTTTTTTAGTGGGTAGACAGTCTCCGAGGTAGAATTTGGCCAGTAACAGGATTCGAGCCCATAGTAAACCTAATTAGCCTTAAACTATAAGGCGTGCTTAAAACTAAGCTTATATATAACTCCAGATTTCGGATATCATAGCTACGAATTTTACAATGTTTCACGTAACTAGAATACTGACAGTAAATAGCTTCCGGTACAGACTAGTTGGATTAAACCAAAGATTTAGATATCTAATAAAGTAAATTTATATCAACTTGAATAAAAACACAATCTAAAATCCCACGCATCTAACAGCTGTTTAACTCAGAAAACTAAAATATATAGAAACAGTCACTAAAAAATACTAATGTCCATTAATCTCTAGACTTCTACTAGTTCTAGTTTTCTAGTTCGTAAAGACTCAATTTAATACTTATCTTTAATAAACATTCACTGAAAACTTCTCTTTTGTAGTGCTGTCGAGAAGCATAATCAGTAATTAAGGATATAACAATTAGCTATATACAATCTAGTACTTTAGTAGGTAAATTATAGACTAGTACCTAACAAAGAGCTATTAAATAATTAAGGATTGTTAGTATACATATCCAATACTGTACATGGCTAATTATCTATATAAACAGCATGAACGCAATTACAGTATTATAATAACTATTTTACTTCGTCAAATATGTATGTCTTACTACCAGGCTAAATAGCCAAGTAACAGAATTATGGCAAGTTGGTACCGACAGCCGCAATATATATATACATAAAGAAACCAAACAAATATTATCGTTAAATAGCACATAATCAGACACCAATTTAACTTTAGACATATTTAGATACCCATTGAAATATACAGATTCATATCATAAACAATGCCATTACTATCGCTAATAAGTATAAATTAATCCTTTACTCTTTTGATATAATACAATAATATCATTATATTAATTCACAACCTCCCTAATAAATAGTAACTAGACTAATAGCATATTTAGTTAAAATAACAGAGAATTCGAAGCAGCCATAAAAAAATTAAGTACTACATAATCTAATCGCTAAATATATTATAATATTCCTTGTAACTCCTACATATTGTGAACAAGATCTAATCTCCAAATCAGAATTAAACCCACATAAAATAACTGCTATAAGCCATTGAGATAATAGCTTCATTTTTGGGATTAATCGCTTTACTACACTGTATCCCTCTCTATCCCTACTCCCTCTATTCACATCTATAGATACTAACAATAGCTCAAGATCAGACTACTTAAAAATAAACCCCCTTATAAGTGTAAATCCAGAATATACTGAGGTCATTCTATTAAACATACTGTTTTCGTACTTTTATTTAGGGGCTTGATACAGCTATACCGCGATGGCTCCTGCTATACCAGCTTCGCTCCTACTACACTATAATAGCTAATACTATATCTTTTACAGGTATATTCCCGCTAATGGGGCTCTCTCTAGGGCTCCCTATAAATACTATTAGAGGCCCCGTCTAGGGCCTTTTCTAGACTCTATTTAAAGCTCTTTCTAAGCTATATTAAAGACTCTCTACCTCTCCGATTTTCTCTTTCGTTTCTATTAAAAGCTCTTTTTAGGCCTCTTTTAAAGCCTATCTAGTTACTACCTAAAACTATTCTAGACTTTATCTAAGATTTTCATTATATTCTATTTAGCTTCTTTATTTTTTTTAAAAAATTTCTAAATAAGATATAGTATTAGTAAATATTAGGTACAGTAGTCTATCTACTAGTATAATACTATATATAATAGTTTTAAAGATTAAACTCTATTAGAATTCAATATAGTAATTTTTAATTTAATAGAATCCTACAGCTTTATATGTAGATCTAATATTAAAAAAAAATTAAAAATCTAGAGAAAATTTTAAAACAAAGAGAGTTAGAAAATATTCTTTAGAGCTCTAAAAACAGCCTTTAAAGAGAACTTAAAAAGAAATTATTAGAAAATTTTAGAAGGCTAGAAAGGAGACTAAGAAATGAGAGGGGTTTTTTAGTAGGAATATACCTATAAAAAATGTAGTACTAGCTATTATAGTATAATAGAAGCGAAGTTGGTATAGTAGGAGCTATAGCAGTATGGCTGTATCAAGCCCCTTAGCCCCTTTATTTGATATTCTACATACATCCCTATAGAATCAAAAATAGTAAGCTATTAAATTATAGGTTTTTTACCCTATATAGGTTCTCTCATTACCTCAGATTACTATAACTATCTTCCATGTTAAGCTAAAAAGGACAAAACATTCAAACATTGCTCTCCAATCTTATTACTTAATATTAACTAGACATCTATAGTAGTTCCATAAATCTATATCATTTTCAAACTATAGCACCATCTACTTCACAGAAAACCGATATACCTTCTTGTGCAGCTTATAGAGGCTTCTAAATTTACCGCTAAAAAAATATTTCACTACATAATATCTTTACTCACCAACAGGCTTTATCTATTAGATATCGAAACTATAGTTATATAAAAGCTGCGCTATGGACTATCTAACAGATAATTCTAGAATAGATCAAAATTTATAGACTTAAACCAATTAGAGAGTAGAGAAAGAGAAAGAGAAAACCCTAATAGTAGATATTATTGGCTATTATTACAGGTCAACGCCCACTATAAGAATTAGATTTGAATTTATCTCTAACAAGTTAGAAAAAAGCCTTTTATATAAGAAACTGTATACCAGTTAACTTAGGCTTTACTAAATATAAAATCTGTTAGATTCTTCTTTATTTTACGCTTAACAAGACTAAATAGATAATTACTATAAAGTATCTATAAAATTTACTCTTTTAATATTTTCTGTATAAAAAGCGCGTTAAAGTATATATATGTAATTTAAATTTTTTTTGGCATTTTTTTAAGATCTTATAAATCTACAGATGCTATATATTATCTAAAAAAGCAGTTTAAAATCTTTCTATTTAGAATTACAACTAACTCATTATAAATTAACTTAAATTATATATAGATTATACAGAAAAGTATTTAAAGAGTAGAATTTATCTAGGGCTTTATTAATAGCACCTCTATTTAGATTTATAAAGCTAAAATCAATTAGAATATCGTCTATTATAGTTATAAAAAATTTTATATTTTAAGATATAAAGAGTAGTAACTCTAAATAGCTTTATTTTATTGATTTGTAGCTTTATTCTAGATACTAAAGATAAGTATTATCTTTCCCGCGTTGTTAGTTACTAATAAAATAAACCTTCTTTAGCTGAAAAATATTTTTAAACTATTTTATAAGCGCTATATAACTAGTATAAAATACTTATTTATTTTTAATAGCTATAGTAGTTGTTTAACTACTAAATTTAATATATTCTATAAATAGAATATAATAATATATCTTTGTATATCTATCTATACTTTATATTTTTTTTAACTATTTAATATAAGTATTTTTAGTTTATTTAAAAGGGCGTATAGAAAGCTGTTTAAAAACTATATAATTACTAGTAATAACTATATTAATAAAGAAAACTTTCTATTGCTATATTTAGATATTTATAAATAAGTTTTTATTTTAGCTAATATTTATAGTAATTTTAAAGAAATAAGATTTAAACTACTTAATTTAGAGTATATTTTTTCTATATTTATTTTTAATTATATATATTTATATTAATACTAATTAAAGATTTAATTTTCTCTGTTTTTCAAACTTTATAGAATATTTATTAGCTAGATTAAAAAATCTAAAGTTTATAGAATAGTTTTAATAAAAAATAGTAGTTTTCTAGCAGCTTTATTATATATATTTAATATCTTAAAAAAGTAGTATAAATAGTAATATAAATCTAGCTATTTTTAAAATAAAAAATTGGAGTTATATATATTGGAAATAGATAATAATATTAGAAGAAGATAAAAAAAATATACTAAAATAAAAAATAATTATTTTTTTAATTTTTTTTATATATAGAAAAGTAAATATTATATTTAGTAGCTTAATATATAGCTTAATAAGTATCTTATAGAATCTACTTTAGTATCTTATTAATAAGCTTTATAGCACTGTAGTAGATGTAGAATAATTAAATATATAATTCGGAATTATCTTAGTAAATAGCTATTTTTTATATATCTTAATTA
>NT_165946.1:0-21829 GCF_000149615.1 Aspergillus terreus NIH2624
AAAAAACTCTCGTTACTAGCACTCTCGAAAATATTTTAAAATTAATAATTAAGTGTGTATTATATAAATATAATCCTTATAAATAGAAAAGTAAAAAAAATATCTATTAGATTTAATAGTATCTACAAGCGCTTTAAATTCATGCATTAATAGCGCGATCCTACTAAATAGAAATACTATTTTAGATAAATATTCCGTCTAATATAAAGGTAATAATTTAATCTAATCCATCTTTAAATTCTTAAATAAAATCAATATAATTTTGTAACCTTATAAACTATAGAAAAAATATTTTACAAATAATATAGAGGGCAATATAGTACAGTAGCTGCTTAAGGTTAGATATTATAAATTAAGATAAATACGTATTTAAAAGCAGATTTTAATATAATTCTATTTTATTATTTAAAAGGAGGCTTTCTACTAATCTATAAATCTAAAATTTTTTTTTAGTAAAATATTATGTATATATATACTTCTACAGCTATAAAAACCAGTTTAAAATTATAATATTTAGATTTTAGATTAGCTGTTATATTTGCTTAATTTAACCCCTATTAAATATATCCAGAGTTTCCTAAAAAAGAAGCTTCTAAAGTTTTACTTATTTTTCTTTCTATTAGAAAAATCTTATGTTAGTTAGACAATAGCAAGGCCGGTAACATTAAAAAAAATATATTATGTTAGTTATATATATAATCTATATTCAATAAATAATAGCATTTCTAGATTAGAATAAGGAGAAATATATAATAAAGTCTAGAGTAATATAATTCTTATTGATAGTATATCTAATATACTAGTTTCCTATTTATAGTATAGCGGTAACTAAGATCTGTATTAAAAATGGGCTATCTAATAATTTTCTCTAATAACAGAAATACAGTTAAATAACATTTTAATAGCAGATTAAAATTTTAAAGTACTTATTATAAAAAACTCAATAGGTATAGTAGTTCTACAAGCTCTGCTAGAATAGAATCTTTAAATAAAATATAAATCGCCGGATTTTGTTATATTAATAGATTTTAAGCGTCAAGATATCTGCACGAAGATAATTATAGGAGCTATTCTTAATTTCAAAATACTAGTTAATCTATAGCTAGAGATATTATATAAGGAATTTTAAATAGATAGCTAATTTAATATAATTAATTTTAATAATTAATCTCTTTAGCGCTTAGTCGACTGCTACAATTATAGATATAAACTATGATATAGTTTTAAATTTCTTTATATAATACCTTTTTTTCCTCATAATAGCGAATCTATAATTCCAAGTAAAATAACTAGAGTTTTATAGATCTTTAATATAGAAAAATACTGTATTATAAAAGAATATTTAAGCATGGAATTATTTTAAAATTTATTATCTAAGAAATCGACTAAATTATTGCTAAAATAAGTATCGATTTCTCCGAAAAAAAGATCTAGATTATTAGAAACAAGACTTCTAGTAGATAATTAGAAGGATTTTCTAATAAGGTGATTACTAGTAAAATTAAAGATAGTCTAGTAAGGATATAGTGGTGCAAAATTAGTAGATTTAGGAAAATCCCTTAGATCCTTAGTAGACGGAGAGGTAAGGTTTTGAAAATAGTATTATACTATTCTAATCAGAGAAGGGGAAGAGATAGCGAGGTAATTCTTACTCTATTAGTCCCTAGTCTATAGTGATTCGAATCTCTATATAAAACGCCACCTATTTTTATTTATATTATAAACTTTATTATCATTTTCAAAGGGCGCAGAGTAGTTTTACTAGAATTTAAGTACCGCTTTATATAATATCTTATTCGCATATTTAGGAGCGCCTTTGAACATAAAAGTATTCGCTGTACCTCAAAAACCCTAATTTACGAAATATAAAAAAATAAAAACTACTTAGCTATTACATGTAATAACTAGTATTATATATATTTAATCAAAACAAGGGGAAAACAACAACTTCTAGCAATTGAAAAGAGTATGTAAAAATATGATAATTGAACGATTAATGCAGATATAGAAATTCTATCTAGCTATCAAATACCTTTATAGAAAGTAATAGATATACTTAGTTATTGTCGGTTGGTTTATAAGATACGTCCATATGATAGTACAATTTCAGGGGCAGGACCCTTAGGATCTAATAACTAAGAAGAACGAAACAATGTATTTCTTAGATAGTTTGTAATCTGAGACTAAAGATTTTCTGGGAATATATTATTTTTTAGACAGGGTGGTGTAGCGAGCAATACTTACTATTATAGTAAATATCTAATCTTTTTCCTTTTGCGCTAAAAAATTATATAAGATCAGAGTTCTGAATTCTTTTAATCTAAAGAAAACTGATACTTTTATTGTTTAGGAAAATTAGTTATTAAATTTCTTTTTATTATAATTAGTATAGTATAGTATTGTTATAATCCTATTTTTATAAGTTTTATTACAATATATTCTTTTTATTATCGCTTTTTTCATCGTTAAAATTATCTAATTAACTAATAGCTTTCTAAATTACTAATATTAAGATAGAGATGGCTATATATGTTAGTTTTATATCTATTATGTAATGGTATAAAAATTAAATTTAGTTGTTTTTTTAATAAAATTAATACTACTTAAAGCTTGTATATAAAAATATCTTTTTCTTAATATTCTTTTCTAAAATAGTTTATTGATTAGTAAAGTACACTTCTTATTTTTACATTATTTAGATAGCCAATTTTACATTATTCTTTGCAAAAAATAGAATAGTAAGATTGGTAAGATGTATAGAATAAGGCATTTTAAATTTTAGTATATATAGGTCTATTATAGATCCTAGCTAATAAGTTTATTAATAGTACTAAGCTTGAAGTTAGCATTCTTCCTTTTATAAGTAATCTAAATTAATATAGAAGAGTTCCTATCTAGCTGAAAGCTTTAAAGATAAAATACTATTAGTAAATTTATCTATAACATATACAGCGGCGATATACGTGTTAACGGTATACCTTCTGATAAAGTTATTAATAATTCTTAATAGTAGAAAAAACGCTATATTAAACACAATTAGGTTTAGGAAGAGATCTTATAACCTAGTAGCCTGCTCGAATTTAACTAAAGAGGAGAAATGGAAGAAGAACGAGAAAGTCTGGCGGTAAAGTCGCTGGTGGGCAATCTCACGGATTACATGAGCGCTAACCTCTGATTAGTCGCTAGAGAGGGCGCCCATTGGGACATGCATTAATACTAGGTGCTAATCCGCGTAATCTAAATAGATTATTTTTCCATGTTTCCATTTCTCTGCTTTTATTATTACAAATGAATACCCGGTTTCGGATAACGAAGTATACTTAGAGATAACTATGCTCTATTTCCTAGTAAAGATTCAATAATGTATACCAGAAGATTTCACTAAAACTAACCTAAAAAGATACACTACCTACTTAGATCGAATATTTCTACTATTATTAAAAACGCCTATATAATGAGTTCCATGTTTCTTCGACCTAGGATATTTTAGTGGCTTAGATAGCTATATCTACATTGAATAGCCAAAATGGCTTTGTACAAAATAACAAATATGTATATTTCTTGAAATAAGATTTATAACCGAGGATTATAAAATTATCTAAAGAGCTATAATAGTAGTTAGGCTTAGTACTATTATAATATTGAGGACAATAATTCGGAAGACGCTGTGGTCTGCTTGCAAAAAATTGCCGAAATTAAAATATGCTTATTAACTATACAACTTGGCACTTAACAGAAAAGCCAATAGGAGAAAATAAATTAGGCTTTACTATTTAAAAGGATTGATCGGAAACATACTATAATATTAATAGTAATTATAAAACCTATATTTTCTTGCTTTTGGTGTATTATATAGTCTAGTTATATTTCCAATTATTATTTTTATTTCTATAACTAAGCTTACAGTACCTTGGTAAATTTATCCTTGGTAAATTTATTTCTATAAAATTTCTAGTAGCCATTTCCCTTTATTTCTTCTATTGCTTTATATCTTTCTATTTTCTGTGGTATTGTAGTTGTTTGAATCTAATTAAATTGTTCTGTGCTGGGTAGTATTCATAATTTAGTAGTTATTTATTTGTGGTGGCCTTGAATTTTTCAAGCGCTCATCTATATATTAGAGAATATATATAGTATTTCTTAGAATGACTATATAAAACTTTTGTCCTAGGTAGAAAATAAAAATAAATACAGTTGATTTTTTGTATGCCCACTTCTGGAGTTTAATTAGATGTATAGTAGTTTTCAAAAGCTCCATATCCTTAAGTTCTTTATATTAATTAATATTACGGTTATACTAGTCCTACTTTTGTATTTAGAATATTTGCGGCAGGACACTAGTATACTATATAGATTGATCTATATATGAAAAGTATCAGGAGTTAAACTATACAGCCCGTCTATGGTCTTATAAAGTTAACTATCGTTGAATTATGCAGGCAGCGCTGCGGTGTTCTAATTAGGTAGATTTAGCGGTAGGATGGCCTTACTGGCCCTACGCGCTATCAATATATATAAATGTATCCTACATGTATGTCGGTGGTTTAGTATATTTGAAATATTTATAATATTAATTATATCTCTTGCCCAGAAGACCTGTATTACATGTAGTACGGTGCTAGTGTTATGAACTTAGCGTGATATCTTTTCATCGGTTAGTGTATCTACTGCTAATATTTACTGCTAATACTACTGTGTACAAATAATTCAACGTATGTTATTATATAGAAAGTGTAATTTTTAATTTTGTAAGCTGCTATTATAGCGTACTATATATCTGTTTAAAGCAATACATCCTAGGATAAAAGAGATAGACGCCCTATATCCAGGGATTTGTAAAAATATTGCTGGTAGAACTTGATACTAGGTAGTCTCATAAGATTTTATAGGCAGGAATTATGTTTATATAGTAAAACGGGTATAAAAGCAACGATTTTCGTTTGCCAATACTCTACCTCCGGCGGCCACATGGTTATTATATAATAGTATAGTATTTTTAAGGCAGATTATTGGCTATTGGGACATATATATTATGATTAAGCCATTTCCTACAAGCACCTAGGTATATGTAGAAGAAATATCTTTCAAGTAACGCCTCTATATTGATTTATGGCTTATTTCTAGGAAATTAATCTAGGCCCGAATTTTTGTTGCTAATATCAGGCGTTTCTTATTTAGGCGGTTTCTTATACACCGGTTTTACTGGCACCTAGTATTAAAACCTAAATTATTTTATAAAAACTATTTGCTATTTAATTCTGAGAAAGACAATATTTTATAAATTATATTCTTAAATTAATAGAACTAAATAATATTAATTTTTTCTATTATTTCTACTAGTTTATCTATGTTTAGCTCTCTGCCCTTTTTTATAGCTATTATGCCTATTGATATTTATTTTTTATTGTCTTTCAAATTTACCACTACCGTTGCTGTGGATACTACTACTATCTTCTATTTACCTAGTCCCGCCAGAAAGAATTAAAGATATCTTAAATTTTCAATGATATACAGGAGCGAAGTTAGTAGTCAGAGAACGCCTCAGGTGTTTGGACGAGATAGGGCTTTAGAGAGTAGACTAGGTAGTATTTTAATTAGGAATGTGGGACAGTAAGATAATTATTATTATATTGGTAATAATATGTAGTGCTTCAAAGATACTTGTAGTATGTTATAACCCCGCTTTTATTAATTATATTTAATAGAATTGACATCTCCATTGACTAAAATGAATAATCTATTGCCCTAATGTCTAATAATCTAAATTACAACACTATGCTCGACAGTAGGCTGGTGGCATAAATATAACTGTAAGCTGTAAAAAATAGCATTTTTGCGCCGTTGCCTAGACGAGAGGACATGCTCTTAATTATATATAATATACAATCTAAATAGTATAAATTTATGTATTGAATATAGAGAACTAACAATATTTAGTTAATTAAATAATATATTATATGTACTCCGGCGCTAAATCTAACTTCGATATTTCACCAAGTATTTATATATTCTTACTATAGATATATGTAACATATTTCACAAGCAAGCACCGCACCTTCTAAGTTTAAACGCGACCAAAAACTTCATCTAATTCTAACTACTACAGCTTTATAATTACATTAATTCTTAGATTTGAACAGAGTCCTACTAGGTTTCTACTGTAAATAGGGTAGAAATCTTTAGTATTTATAAAACGGCCTATATATATAATATCCCTCAAATCAGCTCGAAAAATTATTTATATATTAGATTCTGTTACTAAATTAATGCAGAATATCTTTGACCTTTTTTGTTTATTATTAAAAATAGCTAATATTTTTCTCACAACGCACGGTATAATGTCTATTTAATTAGTTAGCTAGAATAAGGTTAGTAATTCCACTAAATAATGTAAAAATATAAATATATACTATAGTTAACGCTACAATTATTAATAAGCAAAATATAAAGACATTAAAATGATTAAAGAGTACTTCAACCGCGTATAACTTACTATAATATAGAATTATATAGAAATATATCTATAATTTAACAAGACTAGCTTTACTATAGGCCTAGTAGCTATTATTTAAATAGTTACTAAAGCTAATTACTATAGTATATCTTTTCTTATATGGCTAGATAATCAGGAATCTGTTAATTTAATTAAATATATTAAATTTACTAGTTCGACGCTTTATATATCATTTTAAAAGAAAAATGATATAAGAAACTAGTATAAAATATATAGTTTTTATATAATAGTAGAATTAAAGTTAGTCCTAATAACTAGATTATTAATAGAATAGATCTTTACTAGCTTAGAGATATCTTTATTCTATGACGTTTAGTTATATAACTAAGAAATATTATCTTCTAATTCTTAACAGCTATAGTAGCTATATTTTAATTTAATTAGTTTCTATAGTAAAAATAATATAATTCTTATCTGTATACTTAATTTATTTTTATAAATTTTAGACATCAACTACTTTTCGTCTTAAAAAAATAGCGTATAAAGTCCTAATAAATAAAAAGTGCGTTTAAAAGCTAATTATATTAATAAATTTAATTCTCCAAAGACTTTTCAGTTACCTATAAAAATACTTTTTATTAAAAACTACTAGGAATAGTTTTATAGATACAGGCCTAATTTTATTTAATCTAGATAAAATACTTGATTAGTTAAATATTTTATTGAAGAGCTTTACACTATGAAATAGTTAATAACTGATTTAGCGCTGAAAATACTTTATATTATTTAGTAGCTAGAAAAATAGGTAGATATTATAAAAAAAAATATTTAAGAAACGTATATATAGCTCTTCACTACTATTAAAACCACAATTAAATAGGATTATTAAAGATAATAAATTTTTTTTAAACAAGCTTATTCTAAGATATAAAGAACTGCGTAAATACTACGCTAATAATAAATAGAAAAGTTAAAAAAGGTAAGTATTTTACTAGATAGGTAGCTTTTATGGAAGAGCCCTCTATTTAAGAAAGTTTAAAACAATCTAAACGCGAAAATTAGATCACTGAAGCTTAACATATGGATTTTATAAGGGGCTTGATACGGCCACACCGCGATGGCTCCTGCCACACCTTTTACAGGCGTATCCCCGCTAAGAGGCCCCTCTCTAGCCCTCTAAGACTTTCTAGCGATCCCTTTCTAGGCCCTCTTTGGGGGCCGCTTCTAAGACCCTAGAGATATTCCCCAACTCTCCTTATTCTAAAATTATCTCTAGATCTCTAAACGCTTTTTTAATATTAGGCCTATATATAGGGCTGTAGAATTCTATTAAATTAAAAGATTACTATATCGAACCCCGATAGAGTTTAATCCTTAAAACTACTATATATAGTATGATACTAGTAAGTAGGCTACTATATCTAACAATTACTAATACTATATCTTATTCAAAATTTCTTAAAAAAATTAATAAAATAAAATAAAGGAGCTCTAAATAGGACAGAAAAAAAATCTTAGATAGAGCCTAGAATAGCCTTAGACAGTAACTAGATAGGCTTTAAAAGGGGCCTGGAGAGAGCTCTTAATAGAGACTAGAGAGGAGATCGGAGAGGTAGAGAGTCTTTAATAGGGCTTAGAAGAGGCCTTAAATAGGGCCTAAAAAAGGCTCTAGATAGGGCCCTCGATAGCACCTAGAGAGAGTCTTAGAGAGGGCCTTTTAGCGGGGATACGCCTGTAAAGGGTGTGGTACTAGCTATCACGGTGTGGCAGGAGCGAAGCCAGTGTGGCAGGAGCTATCGCGGTGTGGCCGTATCAAGCCCCTTCTATAATTCTATATTTCTTTATAGCAGGACTGCGTATGTAAACCCTTCCACAGTACTTTAATTGTTATATTCGGGGATATACTAAACTTAGATATCCCAACTTACTTGGTAATTACTTTTTAGATAGAAATTGAATTACCTAGTTAATAAAGGCTCTAGTATTTGGCCCGCAGGCAGGATTCTATAGGAGATACGGCGCTTGTTTTGGTGCGGCGCTCGCTTGTGAAATACGTTAGCTTTATTATATTACCTAAGTATATTGAATGCTAGAATTCCAGACAAGACCGGTTTTTATAATATACTAAGGATATCATTATGGATAAATCTATTAACTAGATATCTAAATTTAAGCTTATTGTTTCTGTTCTTTAGTTTAGTAGTATAACAAAAAAAATTGTTTATTGTATTAAGAGGATTGTTCAATTACCAGAAACTACTAATTAAAATATAGATGTTATTTTTATAACTCTGTCTTCATGGCTGTATGTAATGTTGGTGATTAGTTTATAGGTATTATTATAGACTAAACAGCGCATTTTATTATATTAGGAAGCCTCACAGGAAAATAATTGCTCTATTTCTAGATGAAATAGCTAGCGTATTAGAAGATAAGAACGAATAGAAAATCATAGTACAGAGATAATTGCGGTGGGGATTTTTGATATCAATGTAACCGTCTCTAAGAAGCAGACCCACCCCGCCTTTAGGGGGTTGGTCTGCCACGGCTCAACGCAAATTCCCACCCCAACGCAAAAAACAGCTTTTCTACTAATTCTACTCTACTATAGAGATTAATTTTATTTTTAAAAATAGAGCCTATATTTATAGATCCCCAAAAAATACTATATATCTTAAAATTTTTAATTTATTTATATACTTAGCGTAATATAGCTCTTTTTAATAGTATTTATAAAATGTATTAAAATATAGATATAAATACATTTTAAAGTTTATTTATAAGAAACAAGTATAGCACTATACATAATCAATTTTATTTTATGTTAAAAATCTGTTATATGCTCTATATCTTTCTTTATTTCTATAATTATTAGATAAAATATATCTTCTATATATTAAAATATATGTTTCTATATTATATAGAATATCTTTAAATTTATAATAATTTTTATTAATTTTACTAGATGAATGTTTTTTATATATATAAATAATCTAAGTATACGGATATTTTTTAATATATAATTATAATGCATGGCTGAATAGGTAGTAAAAAAGCTATTTTTTTGCGTTGAGCTGTGGCAGACCAACCCCCTAAAGGCGGGGTGGGTCTGCTTCTTAGAGACGATTATATGGTTGTTTGCTAGCTTCCCGAAGGAAAGATTAACGGTTGATTTTAATAATATAACTAACAGTTTTGATAGATGTGATATTTTACATAGCCCTACCTTTTCATTACATACTTCGAGACTAGCTACAGAAGGAGAGAAACGGACGACGTGGAAAATATAGGAAATGAAAAGTAGTAGAGACACATTAGTAGGGAAACAACAAGAAAATATAAAGAGAAAGAAAGTGAAGGAAGAAGAAGAGAAAGACTAGATAGATAAGGTAGTTTGGCTTAGTAGCGAGAACACTAAAAATCAACAGATAGAAAGTTTGGGAGAACAGCAAGGTGACCATGCATATATAGTAGGGGACCAGAGGAGAATGATACTGTATTTCTATATGATGTTTAATATCTACTTTATTATTATCTGCTTTTCCCCTCCTGTTTACGGGTGAATAGGGCATATATCCTAAAACAAACTAACTACTACCATAAGTAATTATTATTTTATTAACATTTCGCTTATATAAAGTACATAATTTGAAGATTTTAACCGGAATTTTTATTTATGATATAGAATAATAAATGTTTATAAAGTTCTTAGTTTTTGGGATACAGAGAAAAGTATATCTATTCTTCTACTTGTAATTATCATTCTATTTAACAGCAGACATGAAAATGAAACTTAATTATCTAAACTATCTAATTAGATATTAGTATTTATATAATTAATTAGGTTACAGCTGAGCGGTAGCAAAAATTTTCTTTCCATTGATCCCAAAATCTTGGCTACCATCGTACAGACTTCTTTAATTATTTAGATTCTAATCGATAAATTATACCTTTAAGGAATAGAACAGATTCCTGGAATTATCGCCCTCAAAATATAGATTCTTTACTATTTTGTTATACTGTTAGAGGTGGTAGCTAACGTGCCAGGAGGTAGGATACATAGGAAAGTAAATAGTATAATGAATTGAAGCGGTAGACAGACTATCTAACAGCGAGATATATAATTATTTGCTCGACCTTAAAAGAGAAGATTAGGGGTAGAGTTTTTATGTAGCCAGTAGTTAGTTATATAAGACAGCTGCAGTAGCTAACTTACCCACTAGCAGGGTAACCTATTTCCAAAGCGAGCGGCCACATATGTATTCCTATAAAACTTGGCCGTTTTAGAGACTCCAATAACGTAACCACAATATATTGCTGGAGTCTGCACGAAGTATTATTATTTATAACTATTTTTAGGTTGTAAAGAATTTTAAGATATTTTAAATAATTTTTTAACCAATTTAATTATAAATTATAAAAGTATGTGTAGTTTGTGTTACTTAGATTATTAAGCTTTATAGAGTGTTTGCCATAAGATAGACATAAATTATGGGTTATCATAATATAGAATTATTATTCTTTAATCCTTAAGGTATAGGGCAATTATTAGTCGTATAGGGTCCCTTCCACAGTGCCAACAAAAATACAGAATCTTCAATTTCTATATACTCTAACTACTCTACAAAAGGCAAAAAAAGGATCTAATTGAAAGATCTTTAGTACTTCAAAGCTTTAAAATTCTAAATCCCTATTCTAATCTTAAATTTCTAATACTATATATAAAACGATAAGGTAAAGGCGGTAAAACTGCCCAATGCCATGTACTATTGAGGATTGCCTGTAGGTTTTATTTCTTTGCTGTTTTAAAATTGATTATTAGCTCTTTTTTATTAACCGAACATGTTATTTTACTGCTATTTTTTTCTATTTTAATGATAGTACTTAATCATTTATTTACTCAATTTGCAGCTATCAAATAGATAATATACATTTTTTATTAGTAATATGTGTTATAGCTTACTGTTCTTAATTTGGTTTGAATTCCGGTTCGTTGGCTTATATTATATATCTCTGAATGTTATATTTAGCGTTATTAATAAATTGATTAATTAAGAAGAACTAGGATTAATAGTATACTTTATAAAAATTTAAACGATTTTGAGTATAACTTGGTTTCGCTATCTCACTCCTTAAAGATAACCTTAAAGTAATATATAAGGAATGCTATATAAACCTATAACTATAGCTATTTTTTAGTAACCGATACTATTATTTAGAAAATAATTTGATTCCTATAATTATCTTACTAGTTTCTATACGTAATTGAAAAAATTGATAGTAACTAATCACCGTATACTATATAACTTACAATATAGTATAGTGTCTGCAGAGGGGTGAAACTATAGGAGTATTGATTAACTTATCAATATATTGACTAGAAGGCTTAACTAAAAACATAAAGTAGGATCTTTTACTAGATAGTAATTTTTTGACAGAGGATAATAAAAAATATCTTCAAGGTACTAAATAAAGTTGATCGTGTACTATTTTATTATCTATTGCGCTTTGATATCCTATTCACCGTTGATTTAATGATAATTAGTTACTATAAATGTATTACATTGTTATATATCTCTATTATAGGTTAGCTACCGTGCCTACCTCTCTGCTTGTTAGTCCTAATAAACAAAATAATTAGATGGCGTTAGGTATAAATGAAATCTAATATCTACATAGACAAGCATTCATATAAATTTTAACTTCCTAAATCTGTTGAAATAATTAGTATTAGATGGTAAATATGAAGATTATAAGAATAAAAGCTATAGTTACCTTCTCACTCCATACTTGAATTATTGGTCTATCTAGTATTGAAATATTCTAAAATTTCTTTATTTTTTTTTGCATACATTTTGCGATAGAGAAGATATAGCAAAATTTATCCAACATCGCTAAAATATTTGAAATTAACGAGGTCGCTCACTATATACATACAAAATAATAACTTACTATAGATCAAACCAGATAGTGTGGCGTCACCCTTTTTGGCCTAGTGGTATAGGTCGAAAATTTGTTTTATACCTAAACATCAAGTTAGCCCTTTAAATAAAAAATCTACCTTTATATAGCTTACGTGTTTATAAATATAGGGCTTATATATAACTCTGCGTTAGAGGTATATTATAAAATTAAAAAGGTAGAGGGAAAGGTACAATCTATTTGAAATCTTATATAGCCAGAGCTTACATTAATATTTTCTCTAGAATAATGAATTGTAATCGTGTTGTGTGAAATGAAAGTCTAGAATTTTAATTTCTAGAGGCTATACATGTACCCTAGTAAAAATTAATATCATATATGATTTTTCTACAATCTATACGGATTACTTAGTAACTCAGATTAGAACCTGCATATAATAAACATCTAGTAAAAGTTACATAGTAATATTTTACATATTAGGAGACTTGTAATATAATATAGTCTAATATTCGAGTTAATGTGCTTAAATTATGCACGATACATAGGGAAGTTAGAATTCAAATACAAATGTGTAATTGGTTTATTCAGGCATCTAATTGAATTTTAATAAAATATTATTGTATGCAGGAAAGGTGCTTAAGCCTACTTGAAATTATTTTATATTATTAGAAAAAATTGTATTGGTATATATGCTGTCTTGTATTGTTCGTAGCTCGCGTAGGATCCATTAATAATCTTCTGGAGGTCTCGTCTGGACGCGGGGTAGGTAGGCATGCTATCGATCTGTTAAGCAACCTCGGTTTGGTCTGCCTATTATAGATATAGCTTTGTCCAGCTTGGCGAAACTGCTACGTCAAATATAAGTGTAACCACTCAGAGGGAAATTAATTCCGCCGGCAACTTTACGCTCTAAACTGTATGGGACATGATTTTTTATATAAATTCTTCTGTTGTTCGGACTATGAGTTAATTAATGATTTTCTGCAATTTAGCCCATACAATAGATAATTTTAGAAGTAGTTATACATTAATTCATTCTATGTTATACATAGATACTTTTTTATACTATATATGTGGTGCCTAAATTATACAATTTGTAGTTTTGGATTTCGAAGACAAATTATTTAAAACTTATGAAGCCTTTCACAATATAGAAATGAATTTGACTATTGAGATTGTATTATTTAGAACATATAGAGAGTCTGGAATAGATTTAGTATTGTTATTGACTATTCTAATGTTGTAGTTTTAACACTACATAAGGGATATTCTAATAATAATAATTCTTTTAAACTAGAAATTTCATTATGATTAATTTTAGGCTACTGCTTGTTTCTATAGTCGGCTCCACCAGTTTGAGTGCAAATTGCATCACCTACGTAACTGTGTCTTAACCTATCTTTCTAGTTTTGTGGATAATCCTACGAACGGACTTACATTCTATAAAGTGTAATAATAGGCGACGTAGAAATAATCGCTCTTTATTTTAGAAATTATTGACAATATATGCATTTTACGCGGTACTCTTTTCAAGGAAATTATACTACATAGTTCAGTATACTGTGTAACAAAAAGATTTTAAAGAGACGGCGTATGATTGTTTATATTAAGTAGGTGTTTTGATTTTAGGTATCTATAATTTGATTTATATACAGATTATCTTAGATCAATATTCAAGTATTTAGAAAAATTAATATTAGTACTTTGAACTTATCTAACTAGATAAAAACTAGAAAACGAAGTATATAGAGCTTTTTTCTGTAGAAAATAATAAGTTAGGTAGGGTTTAATAAGGTCGTTGATTTAAACTAAATAATCAAAATTCTTTGAATTACGCGAAACGGCTATATATTATGGTCAATAACTATTTCTATATTTAAGGGTGACATTTTTCTCTGTTTATGATCAGACATTATTATATCGAACTACGTCTCTATTTTCTTAGAAGTATTAAGAAATAGTACAAATTTTATACCAGAGTGGCCGGCGTACTTGGCTATTTTAAGTTCTATTGGATACATCTAGCTTAAGTTAAAGAGCATCCATTATTTAAGATTGAATTAAGCGAGCATTTAAATACGTATAATAATTTAGAAGCTTATTTTTAGTGACCTTATAGAGCGAGCGTCAGAAGGTATTATTCTATTATTTGATGGGATCTAGAGTAAGGCGAATTTATACGGCTATTCAAGACAGAGAAGTAATAATCTAACTATTAGAATTAGGATATATTAATTCTGAGTTTCCTTTCTTGTAGCTTACTAATTTTCTATGTAATTTAATGAATAGCGATGTGGTGCACGGTGGCTAAAATATATATTATATGTATCCTTAATAATTTTGTTATTTGAGATAGCTCCTCGAGAACTTCTATGTATGTATGGTATGATCTAGTATATATATTAGTTTATGAAATGATTTTAAAGATCTGTTCTAATAATAATCTATCTTCTAAGTCCATAACAGTATTCATTAAGAAGCGGGATAAGTCGATATTTTCATTACTTTCAAATTTATATTTTATAGCCTTTTTTTGATTATATACAATTAGAAAAGGAAACAATCCTGCTAATATTAGTTTAATGTCTACTATTTAACAAGAAAATATTATATGCCAGTCAAATTAACATTAAAATAACTAGTACAATTAAAGACATAACTAGTAGCTTTATAAAAAAACACTTTAGATGAAACTAATATTTTCCTAGCCTAGTTAGATATAGTTTCGAATTGAATAGTTTAATTTTTATTCTAGTATTTACGTATTCTCCCGCTTTTTGGTTAGGTATATTATTTAGCATAGATTCAAAAAAAAAATAAGATAGCTTATTATTGGTAGCAAGTGTATAGGATTGTAGTACATTAAACGCCCTTTCAGTTACCTAATTAGAGATGGCCGCTTACGTCTCCCATAAAAAGCACTATTACAACCTCTATTGCCAGGCTTTCTTCTTCTCTTTCTCCACTCAAGTTCATCAAAAAGCAATAATAATAATTTTATAATAATGCGAATCACAAAATCATATAGAAAAATAGTAGGAATTTAATAGTATTACAATAGGAGGTTACTATAGTTAGCCGTCTTCAGTAAGCAGTCCCACCTCTTCTTCACCTTAACAATAAAATTAAAGCATTCTAATCTATCACATAACCACGTCTTACAAATCAAACTTATATTACTAATTATAGTGTCTTCTTTCCTAATTAGATAAAAGCTTAATTATATATCTAGATCGTTAGCATACTATGTCTTTTAAATCGCCTTTTTAACTACTACGAGTTTCTATATCTTTGCTCTAATATTAAATATAATAATTAGTATTTTCTACACTTAATAACCCGTATCTCTAGTCTTTTCTAATAATATATCATAATTTAGGGCTTCTAGGAGCCAGGCATACAACTATAAGTTATTATTTTAAGGTCAATTATTTCATTTCGATATCTTTAGACCATTTTTAAAGACGAAATTGAAATATTACATAATTTTCTAATTTTTCTTTAGCAAATATACTGTATAGTAAAAAAATGAATTACTAAGTAATAACGGCAAAGTTAAAAATTTTTAACTTTGATATGGAGCTTTTAATCGCCTAGAAAATTCTGTGTTTTGAAAAGTACATATATAGAGAGAGGTCTTACTTTTTTAATAATATCATTCAATTACGTATTTCTAATGGCCTTCTTACATACTACGGAAATTCTTCCTATAATAGTTTTATAGTCGATTTCTTAGTTTAACAGGCTAGTTCAGTT
This sequence comes from Aspergillus terreus NIH2624, assembly GCF_000149615.1. Taxonomy (NCBI): domain Eukaryota; kingdom Fungi; phylum Ascomycota; class Eurotiomycetes; order Eurotiales; family Aspergillaceae; genus Aspergillus; species Aspergillus terreus. The sequence continues at coordinate 16,133 of NT_165946.1, forward strand.
TGAAAGTAGTGTTTATTTAGTAAAAACAGCTAGCTATGGGGCACTTACTTAGATATATAATATATAATAGACAGTGGTATAGAAGTATAAAGTTCTGCGTACTTCTAGGATATAGATAAAATTATATACTAGGTAGAAACTATTAGCATTGAAAGATAATCATAGCTCATTTTTCTAAAAAATACATTTTTATTATCTATTTTTGTCAATATCCATAGATCTACCAGTAAAGAATATTAGAATTACGCGATAATGTATCAAGTACCATTTTTGTGCATTTAGCAGCTCTACAGACCTTAGAAGGGATAATTACTAATTAGGAATGCCTAGTAAAAATTGTAAATAGTAGATTAACAGCGACTCAATTCTATTGTTAAGATAAAAACGTTTGATTGAGGATAAAGCTGGATAACACCCAGAAGGTAAGGTGAGGCGCCTCTGCTTACTAGGGGCAGCTATTCTATAAATAAACTGTTGTACTAATTATATAGACAACTATACTATATCAGCCCTTTCTCTGCTATACTGCAGTAGCTAGTGCCACGCCGCTGTCTAAATTTAAGATTTTTAGGGTGACTTTCTACATTCTCTGATTCTCTGCATTAATAGTCTTGTTAATTAATCTAGGCTCTTCCGTGTAGTTATTAGCAAAATGTCTACGTAATTTCGTCGCGGGGCGACAACCACGGTTCAACCCCCTATAGTAACATATACCTCTAAACTATTTTAATAAAAAAGCATGAGTGTCGACTATTTTTTTAAAATTAGAGTAATTTTTATTTTATATTTTATTTAATATTCTTTGGTTTTAATAACGGCTTCTATATACTTAGATCGATTAGCTAATATATTTTTCTATATATACATATGTACATACAAATCGATCATCTTACTCTAGATTTTAACAACAATATCTTTGATTTTTAATTTATTTTATAGACGTCTTTTTTAGGAAATCAAAGATATTCAAAGATTCAAATTAAGGACGTAAAGCGGCTGTTCTATTACTTCTAGTTTATAGATTTCAATCTATCTCATAACTGATTAGGCTGTATAAATAGAATCGTTATTTTATCAAAACTTATATTAAATCCTGCAATTTCTAACTAGAATTTATCTAAACTTTTATTGAAAAAGATTACTTATAGCTAAATGTTGCGACTTTAAAAAATCGCGCTTTAAATACACTAATTTAAAGCAATTATTGCTCTGAAAAGTAGCTTAAATTATAAACTTTATATTTTTTTTAAACGCGATATACTTTTTTATATTTTTTGCAGTCGAAATCAAGAATACTACTTTAGTAGTTTAACTAAGTTTATTAGAGCACTTATGTAATTATATAATTTAGCTTAATTAGCAGGCATATAAGCTCTATGTATTAGGGCCTTTGGTAGTCCTTTTAAGCTAATTTTTTATTTATTTCAGTCGGTTTTAAGCTTTTTATTTACTAAATTTAGAATACTAAATAATAGTATAGATATGTTAGGCAGTAGATTAAGAGATTTAGCCTATTTCATAGCAAAAAGTAAATAATAAAGAATCCAATTAAATAAACTAATTGATTTGGTGACTATCTTTGATATTTATTAATTTTAGGCACTTAAAATATAATAAAAGATACAATTACCATGTAAATATTCTCAAGAAATAACTAAATAAATATTCGAAATAAGCCGATTTATAAGGTACATATTTTCTGTAGATTCCTAATCGCTATAAGGTCTTAAAACATAGTATTTTAAGGCTCTAACTTCTAGTTCTACCTAACACAATAATTTATAGAAATTAAAACTTTTAAATAAATTACTTTCTAAAGCCCTAATTGGTGGTGGTGGGTTGAAAACGCACGACAGGAAAATCGCGTTTTTACTACCCGAAATTCGCGCGATCACGCAGAAATTTTGCAAGCTACTGTACAATATTCTATTATTATTATAGCTCCACTGCCTACATATAGTAATAATAATATTCTCCGATATCTTTTATAGATTATATAGCTAGTTACTTTAATTAGTAATGTATACAGATCATTATCTTGCTACTTATTATTTTATATAAGGCGACTTTTCTTTAATATTATAAACCCGGCTAAAATAAAGCTCACGGTAACGGAAATTTTATGACTGGTAAAGAGCTTGAACGCCGACGAGAAAGAAGATATAGATTATAGTAAGAAGCATACTTTTATAGCTGGTGTAGGTACTAGTGTAACTTATACATAGTCCAAAAAAATATTTTTATAGTGGCGAAGTAAGGTAGTATTCAACGTAAATTTCTAATAACATTAGAAAAGTTTATTTGAACCTATATTTCTAGATTACGGATTACTTAGTAGATTATACTAGCTACCGATTCATCAACTTTAATTAAAGTAGATAATCTATAGGCATATTATTCTAGAGAAGACCCGGTCGCTTTAAACCGTATAGAATATATATAAATACATAAGCCCTTTGCTGTTTTAGCCGCACTACTCACCCTACTATAGTATAATATTTATTGAGGTACAGCGGCTGGCTGTAGCAGCGCTTAGATAGATAGCACTAGATTAAATTATATCCCATAGTGGTTCAGGCCTGGTAACAAAGATAAAAAGAAAAATAATTTATAATGGTATTGACTACCAGAGCCAGAATTTATACTGTAACCAACACTAAGATAAATTAGTAATAGGTTTTGACATCCCTTGTATAATATAATATCGATGTTATTGAAAAATTATTTCATTATTATCTATTTTCTTGGAATTCCTGAATTTTCTTATGATTAGTATATCTTTATTATATCGTGCTATGGGTAAGATAGGTTCTTATAGGAACGTCCTCCCTTATAGAGATCTTATTATTTATAGCGTTTAAACTAAACGGTAATGGACTAAAAATACCAGAAACTAAATATCGCTGATTGAAATATAGGGAAAAGCTATGTAGTAGTAATCTTTTCCCTATATTTGCCATTTCAATACAATTATTTGTATATTCCCAAAATGCACCAGCTTCTGCTATCCCTCCTTTATTATTTTTTTTTTTAGAAATGTAACACGGATTCAGAACAGTATAGTGAATACATAAAGCTATAGATAGTAGTAAATGTTTTAAAAAATCCTTAAAATCTTAATTATAGATATTAAGAAATTTTTTAGTTTTTAATGTCCAGACCTAAAATAGGATGGTCTAATTATTATGGATTTCAAATCTAACAAAGTTATATATCAAAGCGTCAAGAGGGTTCAAACTTACAGAAATAATGGCCCATATATAGTAGATCCCGCGGCTGACAAGCTTTCAAATTTTTTCCGTAGTTTTCTTTTTGCTCTGCAAGATTACAAAAATTAGCTAATTTTCTAGAGGGCATTGGTGAATGAATAATCATTTACAAAATTGGCAAATATTTGAATAATCGATTATGAAATTAATATTTTAATTCTATATAGGTCTTTGTAACTCTTTCAAAAATTATACTTAAATCATAGGCAGATTCAAAAACCGTAGCACCTTAAAGTAGTAATACAAATGGAGTCTAGGGCAATGATTTAGAATACCAGTTTCTATGGTTATATTCTTTTTCATTTGCCCGGGTTGAATATAGCTATGTGCCACCATTGGTTTTCGTGCAAACTTCTCCCAACAGGCCAACATCTGAAGCTAATTCATCTATAAAACACCTCTAGAAAAAAAAAATAAATATAGTGAAATATTAGTACTGATATATAGTTCCAGAAATAAAATATTATAATACATAGTAGGTCAAAAGTCTCCCTACACTTTAGTTTTTCGAGAAAAAAAAGACCACTTTTGAATGCAAATAACTCCGCCACAACTCTAGATATAAAGCTCGTACTGTTGTTAATTTATATTAATTAGTATTTTGTATACTAACGGCGAATATATATATATATATATATATATACATGTATATTGTTTTACTAAAAAATTATTCTGAGTTTATGGATTAGTGGAAACCTTTGAGGCAGTAAAGATAGAATTATATTAAAAATCTGCCTTTAAGCGCGCATTTATTCTAATCTATAATAATTAACTCTAAGCAGTTATTATATCATATAGCCCCATATTTTTTCTATAGTCTATAAAAGTTATTTATAACATTATATCAGTAAGTTTTATTTAAAAATCTAAAAATAAATTAGATTAAATTATTAGCTTTGTATTAGACGGAATATTTATTTAAAAATAGTATTTTTCTTAGTATAATCGCGCTATTAACGCGCGAATTCAAAGCGTTCTTAGGCAATACTAAATTTAATAATCTTTTTTTTTTTTACTTTTCTACTTATATAGATTATATCTATAAAAATATGTTTAATTAACTTTGACATTTTTTAATATACTAGCAATAAGAGCTTTCTATAGTAATTACAAAATTTAGTAGACTAAATAATAGATATATTGCTTAGTTTTAAGATTCAGTTTTCTTAGGTCTTTTACTATAAGATCAAGACTAGTATAAAAAGTTATATTTATTTCTTAGTATTGTAGATTATTTAGTAACTACAGTTATATAACTTCGTAGGTATGGTTAGTAATATCTAATTTCTAGAGTTACTAGGATAGTTACACACTACTTAGTAGAAAGCTCGTAATTTAGTCTCTAGTTTTCACTGATTTTAGTTCTAAGATACCTTATCTTAGTAAAGTAGGAGTTGGTTAAAGATGAATTTCTAACGCGTCGCGCGGAAGAGGGAAGTATAACGAGATTTAACCCACTATACATATACTATATAAAGTATTATAGCAAGATACTCTATATTTATTATTTTTTAAATATCTTTTATTTGCTATTTAGTATTGATTTCGTGAAATATGTTTTATCCTAGTATATTTCTAATTTTAAAAGAAATTATATATATATAATACGATTAAAATTCTATACAAATATAAGGAATATAATATAATTTTTATATAAAGTTCTTTTAATGTTTTATATTTTAAACGCATGATTTTAAATAAAATCTAGGCATCTAAAAACCAAAGAACTAAATTTACTTATATTTCTTTATCCTGTGAAAGATAGTATGGTTAAGTATTAAAGATTATAAATTTTCGAACATAGGTGGTTTTGTTGTTCCTACACGAAGACTAGTGCCAAGATACTGTATAGTATAAAACAGAAAATAGTATAGACTTATATAGAGAGTTAACTCTACAAGCAGAACTCTACGGATTTATATATATTAGATAGAAGCCATGGCTGTTAGAAAGTAGTAATTGCAGCGTATTTATTTACCAGAACAGGGATATATATAATATATGTATGGCGATTGGAATAATAAACATAATTGAGCCTAATTATATCTATAGTATAGCTTTTACATAACAGATCTATATAGTGATCATGAAAAACTATTTTATGCTAGAAATATCATTAAATATAGAATATAAAAGTAGATTAAACTACCTTAAGTATTCTGTTATATAAAATATTTCCCTTTTCAGTGTTCATAAATTTACTAATAACAATAGTTTCAGTTTTATGGTCCATTATATTGTCTATAAAGTAATTTATTTGCTAGACAGGACTAATGACTAAGACTTACCCCCATCCCCGCCTTTTAAATTTATTATTACTTCTATTTTTACTATCTCTGCGGCTTATAGACTACCTCTACATTGTATCTCCAAAAAAACAAAATAAAAAAATAAAACACTTTATAATCGCGTTTGAACTACAGCGCTA
>NT_165945.1:0-28116 GCF_000149615.1 Aspergillus terreus NIH2624
TCTATAATTAAATCTGAACTGATAAATTTAATTAATTTTATCTTATACAACGGAGCTGCTTTCTAGTGGTATGGCATGCTGTCTATGTTAGTATGCCTAGCTACCTAAAAGCTTTCCAACACGTAGATATAAAGAGAAAGAAATATAGAAAAAATAGTTAAAAATCTATTAAATTACTAGTTATTCTATAATAATTTCTACGATATCCCTAGGGCGCCTGAAGTTTAGAAATATACTACTTTTTAATTGAATAACTATTTCCTACTAATTTTTTATATTATAAAAAGACTCAACGTATAAAACATTCTATTACATTTTTATTTTAAAAAAATACGAAATACAAAACTAAAAGACCAGCCTTTTCTATCTTATTAAGAACCTATATTAAATAAATGGCTATTTAATAATTTATTCTGTTTTAGAGGCTCCTATTGAGGTTTGAACCTATAGACCTATGGTAGAGCTAATCGGCTGAGCCCTACTAGGGACCTGCCTAGATACTGATCTACCGCTATATCGCTCTACCAGCTATAAGTTCCATAAATATATTGTAAATATTATCAATTACTCGAGATAAGGTCTTATATCGATTTCTATAAGGTAATCTCACTTTATCTAAAGTACATATATGTGCTACTAATAATTATATACAGTTTTTTTTTTAATGATAATATATCTTCCAATGGTAGAATAGCTATCTCTCAAAGCAAATTAGTCTAAATAGTAAATGAAAATTAAATAAGATTTAATGTATTTAATATATAATCTCTGAAGTTAGTTGTTTACGCCTACGATAAAAATTCCAAGGGTTTATAAAGCTATTTCACTGCTAAATCATCAGAATTATAGTGTTATGCGCTTAGTCGACCTTCTCTAGATATACCGGAGATCTAGCTACCAAAGACAATTAATTATTAGGATTTTGAAATAAAAGACAAGCATATTTAGCACTGAATATATATTATTACTCTGCTTTAAAAACTAAAAAAATACTCTCTATATTATATAGCTGTATATAAACATATGAAATAATCATTCAACCTTTATTAGCTTACCGTTTTAAGAAAATCACAAGGCATAGAGTCCTATGTCATAAGAATCTTTTGTTTCAAACTCCCGTCCAATTACTTCTTTTAAAACTTGGGGCAAATTATTGCGATTTTTCATAATCTATTCAAACAAGGGGGTAGATTTATAGGTTATAATTTAATAGCATATCGAAGTGCTTTATCCAGATTCGTAGTTTAAGAATCCTATGAGGCTAGCTAATATTCAACTAGATCTAATTTATTATACGAAGGGGATAACACTAATGCATCGTTAATGCGGAAGATTAATATATATATTAGTGAAATTTCAATGTTAGTCCTAGTGAAATCAAGTCAGACATATATTATATTATATCTGCTTAGGTAAACATAGCTATAGTTACCATAAAAGGTACTAAATATTTTATAAACATAAAAATCGATATAAATTTAATAAACATTAGAAATAGTAGAAGGAGAAGAAAATTCAAGGTATAAGCAACATTTTTTCGCAGGAACAAAGAATGTTATAAAAAAATTATTCTACTTTAAGAATTTCACAGAATTCAGGGTATTTTCTAATTCTTAATCTTTCTATTTTTTTAATGTAGATACATCTAGTTTAGTATCAAAAAGCTTCTGAAGCCTAAATGTAAATTAAGGGGCTATAACCAGGACACTTGTAATTTTGCTATAGTTTAACTAAACACCCTGAAATATAAATCGGATGATTCTATATATTTTATGATTTTGCTAATTTTATGGTATAGAAGATTTTATAAAAATCAAAGTATTTGTTGCTCTGAAAGATATGCCGGGTATGAAAATAAAAAAATTCTATCAAAGACTAATCATACTACATATTTTCAATAAATCTATTTTATTTTGAGGGCTATTAAGAATCCTAGTGTCTACATAAATTAAGCAGTTACATTATTTTCATGGGACCTAATACAGCCATACCGCAATGGCTAGTACCACCCGCTAAATTTAAAGAAAAATTCTTAGGGCAATTTTCTATAACTTCTATTTTAACAGTCGTAAGTTTCTATCCTAGGCTATTCTGTGCGACGTACTACAGCTTCGTCGCCTATATAAATCAAATATAACAGTTGTCTATTACACCTCGCTTGCAGACTGTATAATCAGAAACTTTTAGAAGCTACGCAACTATAGCAGGCCTAGAAATAAAAATAGTACGTTAATTGTGTTAAATCGCAAGATACAGGAGTTTAAGAAATCCGCACCACAGTAATATATAGTAACTATAAAATCGGAAGAGTGAACTTTACAGTTAACCTGCAGCTACAGTCGTCTACAATTATTATACTAATATTTATATAATAGTAATGTAAGTGAAAACTATCTATTTAAGGCTTAGCGGTGTGGCATTGGCCATCGCGGTGTAGCCGTATTAAGCCCCATTTTCATTTAGTGAATATATTTAAGATAGAATTTTTACTAGTATTACATTTTAAAGCTGTATCCATACCTACAGATCTAATTACTAAAATAGGTTACTAAGGATTTATCTAGATAACATTCTACGACTACAGAGTAATCCGATATTATAAAATCTATCTTAGGGAATCCTTAACAGTTAGTACAGGGCAGTTCTACCGCCTTTCCTTACTGCATTATAATATTAGGCCCTGTACTGTTAAGAATTCCCATATTTAGGTAGGGTAATAGTATTTCTAGGTTTATATTTAGAACCCCTAGTTACGATATACTATTCATTATATATATTAGTTTTTAATAGGTATCTTAACACATAAGACCTAGTAATTCGAAACTTCTAGTATTCAATCCCGTTTCAATAAATAGATATAGAACACCATTTATAGTATTGCAATGTTTTTAATAATTTATACTATATAATGAGTCATTTTTGAGAACACTTATTTCAGCTTGGACAAACTGGCTTTACAATAGAAAATATAGATATAATCAGGCAATGTAGTGGAAAAAGACCGACAATATAGACATAGCAGAATCTATCGAGGTGCTATTCTGAAAGCTCCATATAAAAATACTAGTAGATTCTTAATAAAATTAGTAGTTTCAGGTTAAATTAAAAAGAATGATTATATCACTTCCAAAGTAGTATTATAATCTAATTGGATATATTCTTACACGAGCATATTATTGCAAATTTCGGAGCTACTAGTGCTATTTGCCGCTCATTCTTCCTCCTAGCTATCTTTATATAGTAAGAATTGCTAGCAGGATCTTACTAAGATATCACTTTATATAACTAGAGCTTATATAATTTTTCCTACGACATATTAGCGACTAGGATTCTTGCCGCATTTCCACTAGTGCATAACAGAAAAAGTAGATATATCTAGGTAGACTAAAGGTCTAAATTGAGATTAAAATTCCTTTTACTTGTTCTCTAAGATAAAAAAGTATGCATAGAATTGTTCTGGTTAATAGACATATACTAAGATTAAAAGGATATTAGCATAATACCTACGTATAATCCCATAAAAATTAAATACGTAGATCTGTAATAGGACTATGTAGGGATATAAAGAAGGTTACTACGCTATTAATATATCATATTAAATTACAATAGACTTTTTTACTCTTTATATTAACTAGTAGCGAGACAGGAGTGAAATATGATATAAGTGAAAATAAAGGTAAATCCACGACTGATAAATGAGAAAGTATTATTTAACCAACAGATACTCTATGTATAGAGATAATGCGTGCAATAGAAAGAAAACCTAAAATTTAATTAAGTAATATTAATTGGGGACACAAAATGCTAGTATAGAGATCTATGAGATCTCCAGAGATAAAAGATAGAATATTAGGAACCGTTTTAAACTCAAGCTAATGATAGAACCAGGGATGAACTGACTATATGTGAGATAATAATAGTAAAATAGAGCAATATCCTTAGAATATGTAATATTTTTGTTACAGAGCTACTGTATAGTAACAAGCAGATCGCTAAATATTACAATTTCAATCGAAGCGATACCTCTACAGCCTATAGACAAATTCTTGGTCTTAAATATATTACCATCTTTAGCAGGGAGCTTTACCCCGGTCTTGAGGAGGTCGGTCTGCCGTAATTTAATAGTAATCCGTATCTTAGTAACAAAATTAAAGTAGTATAATTAGTTTCCTATTATTGCTACCATACAATCCTATTATAAGATAATTTAATACTTATAAAGATGTTTAATATATCTACAGATTAAACCGCGTTATTGTGTTAGTTTTAGATTCTCCGTTAATACCTTTAAATTATATATTCGAAATTTCTTTTTACTCCGTATAAAGAGCCACTAATAGAGTCCTTACAACCATATTAAAAAGAAGTTTCAATAATTAACTAAATATATCTATGTGAAAATAATTTAAGCCTCTTTATAATGAAATATAGAAAGCAACACATCATACAGGTAATAGGATTTAGATAATGTTATTGCTTCATTTAGCATGTAGAGAAATCCAGATTAGTAAATTAGAAGCCGACAAAGAAAATCATCTATATCTAAAAGAATATCAGTGAAGTTAAATATTAGTATAATACTTGAGATGTTATATGATTTCTTGTTTTAAAGATACCTATAATTTGATAATACAAACTTTGAATTAGATGAAATATAAGTTTAAAAGCTTGTTATTACTAAATCCTACTACATTAGAAGATAATTCCACTAATAGAATATAAGTCATTAGAAATTAAGTATATTTCTACTAATAATTATATTTTACCTGTTTTATTTTTAAAGGCCTAGTATATCTAAATAAATAATATATTAGCGATATTGCATACGGTTATTCTATAGTATTTTGTTTAAAAAAAGCTTTGCTACTTATTCAATTCTTTAACTAACGGTGTCACCAGGTTCTAATCTTCATTAATATTAGATCTTAATTTTATCTTTTTAATAGTTACAGATTACAATAAGTTCCTCTGGTTCTAAATTATATTATTACTTACTACCCGATTGATTGTTCAATTTAATTAATATACGTTATACCTATTGGAGCCGCGTTGTAATTGTATAGTATACTATTCAAGTCGGTATATCTAACGTAACACTGAAAGGCTTCCTAGCACCTAGGTATAAGGGAAAATACAGAAAAACAAAGTAGAAAGGATATAACTGAGCTAGTTTTTATCATAATTTCCAAACTAGGTCTGATGTATTAAGATTTAAGATACTAACTAGGTACTTTGCTAAATAAATGCATAAATCTATTCTATTGCTTTAAAATATATATAGGATATGTAAATATAAAGCTAAAGACTATGATTTTCTACCTACACAAGAATACATATAATCTCTATTGTAATAAACCTATTCAATCTTAAAAACCACTATCTATATTCTATATGAATTAATTAAAGTAATTAAATCTAGGCTTCCTTTAGTAGGCGCCTTAGGAGTAGAATGTTATCAGTAATAGAGTCCGAGCCTATAGACCCATAGTAGACCTAATTAGGCCCCGAACTAAAATAGGCCCTCCTAGGAACTTGACTAGGTAAAGCTCTGCCGCTAGGGTTATCTTGCCGGCATTTCTTACTGCGTTCTGTCTTATATTCTTGAGGTATATATCGATACTATTATTGGTAGTAAAAGAAGTTTAGACGCTAATAAAAAAGATAAAAGCGATTTATTAAAAAATGAAATTCCTATGATTTTTAGCACGCGAACTGCACAAGATATCTACAAAATAAAATCTATTTTTCTATTTTTTAGTGCAGGTTATTAAAAATATATCCAACTTTACCGCTACTACCCAGTGTTATAGTTTTTTAGTATAAAAACTGCGTCGAAGTATAGATATCATTCAAAATAATGCTAGTAAGAGTTCTCAATTCAGTAAACATCCTATACAGCATATTAATTACCTTAAAAGAATAATTAAATTAACCGCGCAACTAAGAGAATTCAGATACCAGTCCGTACATAGCACTAGACGCTCAAGTATGTAATAAATCGCAGAGAAGTATTCTTTATCCTAAAAACCTAAGTTTGAACAACATAAAGAAATAAATAAAGATTGTAGCAAAAAATATGATGTTTTTCGGAGCAAAGTACATATAGATTAAAGAATATAATTTCCAACACAGGCAGATAAAAAATTCTAATTAAACTGGAGGCTAGGCAGAGAGATAGAATAATAACTGATTTCAATTTTTTGCTTCTTGGGGCATAGCTATATAACAATCTAAATGGCTTTGAATCAATCGTAAAAATAGTAATTATTGTTAAGAGATGGGATTAACCCCAGAAAGGCGGGTGGGCTGCGTACTAGAGCGTTTATGACTATATTTTCAATATTATCGAAGGCTCTAAAGTTAAATATAGCCAGTTTCTTGCTAGATACTTATTGGTAAATAAACATATAATCGTCTCTAGTAAGTAGCCCCACCCCGCCTTCGGGGGTTGGTCTGCCATACCTCAACGCAAATTCCTATCTCACCATAAAATATAAAGTAGTTAAGTCTATTATACAACTATACCTTATAAACTAAAGTAAAAAAGAGACTTTAACAAAAAATCTACTATCTTTTTTTTACTACAGTTTTTAGTTTATTGCTTTGTATTAGAAGCAGTTAAATTACCGAAATAAAAGATATTTCTACGCAATTTTTTAGTAAATTAAGACTTCTAATCCTTAAAATAAATATCTAAATTAGATTAAAGATAAACAACTTCTTGAAAGAATTTTTACAACCTTTTAAATATCCGATTAACATACTGTATAAAACTCCTATTAAAATTAGGACTATTATTAATATAATCCTAAGCTTTGTCTATATTTTAATATAGTTCTCAAATACCAGATAGATATAAGAAAATAAGTATTAGCAGCAGTATTATATATATCTTAAATTCTAAAGTAAAATCTTATTGTCTAAGAAAAGGCCCTTTTACTTTATCAGAATTAAATAGATAAAAATCTTATTTTCTCTGGATATCTCGTATAATATATTTACTAAAAAATATGTATATAAATAAAGGTGATTTCTTACAGAAAATTGTTATTATCTAGAAATCTTATTATATATTTAAATAAGCTTATTATTCTGCTTCTAATAGTAGTATAAATATTTAAAAAAGTTAATTATTGAGCAGTTAAATAAGATTTATTTTATAAAGTAAAATATAGTAAGAAATAATGTAATTTAAGTTGTAAACCCGCAGAAATTTATATATTAAATAAAATCTAGAGCTATTAAAAAGCAGGAAGCATAGCTTTAGCTTATTAAAAGAAGGGTTTAGTATAAAGATCGAAGTATTAAATCTAGTTAAAAATAATTAAATTAGTAGTATAGTTTTTAGAGGAAAATACTATATAGTAGTTACTTGGAATATTACTATTATACTATCTTCCTAAATACATAGAGTTTTTAAAAATAAAAAGAAAAGAAAGTAAAGCTATAACTAAAGATCTATTTAATTACTAATATAATATTCTGCATTTTACCTATACAATTTTTTTAAGCTAATAAGATCTGATAGTAACGCTTTTTAACCTTTACTTTATTTAATTTAAAAATTAATTTAGTTAAAACTATAGATATTTAAAGGCGGAATCTTGCTACTATAGCCTTTTAAGATTTTGTACTAATATTAAATTTTACTAGTATCTTCTGAATTTAGATGTTTTCCTTTATAGGCTTCTAATCTATTAATTTAGATTTCTTTTAAGAGGTATTTAATAAAGTAATAAATTTAGTTGTTGCTAACTGTACGCGACGCGTTCTCTTCTATATTTCAATATAGAAGCTAATTTATAGAGATTTTAATTATCTTTAGTATTAGTGCACTATTTAGGGAATCGCGCAGAAGTATTTAAGACTCTTTCTTGTATATTAGTAAAGGTTTTATTAGTAGATCTTTATGCGGAGCAAGTTGCTTGGTTTTATGGACATGCCCAAAGCTAGTAGTAAAAAAATCTAAAATTAACGTAACAATGCCTTTAGATTTAGATTTTAGATGTATTTAGCAGCTTCGCAGACTTCGAAGATATATTTTTTAACTTTAGAATAGGAATTCATGATGATAGTGAAAAATTAATTAAATTGCTTTAAATTTTATGTTAAGATAGGAATTTACGTTGAGGTATGGCAGACCAACCCCCCCGAAGGCGGGGTGGGGCTGCTTACTAGAGATGATTATTCTGATTTTTAAATAAGCTGTATTATAATAATTAATAATAGCTTCTAATTGGATACTGGTTAGATAAATTAGAAAATACCTTATAGATATCGTAGAGCTAGTGTATTGATGGAATCCTGATTGCATTATTTATAGTTTTCTAATTAGAAAAAGTGCCACTAACGATTTCTAATGTGTCACATACTATCGATAACTTAGTATATTGTGACTTCAGGACCTAAGACAGTAGAGTTAAGCCATCTAACATGCATTTAGGGTAGTTTATAATAGGCAAACAACTATCAAGGATATTGGATAATTGCTAGTATCTAAAACCCATAATATATTTTTACAATTAAGTTTTCTAGACATCTATTAATATTTTAGAAGATATAAAGATTACCTCTAGCTCTTTCTTTAAAGAATAGGCAATTTCTATTTGTTCCATAGATTTTGTAGGGATAAGATCTCTCCAAAACAGTAATTGCTATTCACCAAACTGCGAATCCACTTATACCTATGTACCAATACCGCACACAATATCATAGTTATGATTTTTGAGGCCAGGAGGCAATCTGCGAAACAAACCACTTATAGTTTTGTATAAAAAGACTTGGTTTAGAATTACAAGCTGCTACAATATCTCTAGTTAGCATAGCATAGCTTATAATCTTAATGTGTATCACCGACTGATGATATTAAGATATATGGGTAGGCTGGAGGTTGAAGACATATTCTAGTCAAATAACAGACTAATGAAAGATAAACATATCTAAACATTCGACTTATACAATACATTATCCTAAAAGAAAGCTTACCTAGTACTAACAAAACTCTAGTAGAAGTATTTCATTATAAACTAGTTAATCATTCTTAAAATATTGGGTATATAGTCCCTGTTCCAAGCAATATCACAATATCTAGTATTTTTTTCGCGGTGGAAATGAATATTGAAGCGATAAACTATAGGTACATTGTTTCCATAACTCAGTTATTGGATATTATCTAAATATTATTCCGTTGATATATGTTTAGATTATAGCAAATTCTTATTTAAGAATCTACATATGCAAATCTATATCAATATATATAAAATCACTATTGAAGATCCGGCTGCCAATTTTTATAAAGTAATTGTATATCCTAAAAGTAGTCCTCTTAACTCCATCAAAATGGAAAACAACGATATTCTGCGGCCTAGAGCAAGGCTACCATGCTTAAGCAACAATAAATAACTGCTTTAAGTTTATATTACATATGTAAATTTCAATGTATATAATATCTGTACGATTATAACAGACGACAATTCAGTTTTAGGTGTTTAAGTCTAAATAAATATTTTACTAATAGATTTTCATCTAAGTCTAAGAGCGCCTTTATATGTACATTATACACGGTATGGTCTAATTTCCAGTATAAATTCCAGCAAGTTAATAGCAATGTTAGACTATAAAGTCTTTAGACTGCTTTCTATGTATATCTATATAGATTTGGAAAAGCTAAGAAATGCGGGTAACTATCTTTAATTCATACGTTTATATATGTGTTGGTGCGATTATATTATGACTAACGCTTACATATTAATGTTAAAAACTTTATTCTATTTCTGTCTAGCTCTAGTTAGCGGTTATTATTAAACATGTAAAGTTGACCAAAAACTATTATGCCCTCAATGGCCCGTCAAAATCCCTAGAAAACAGCACAATAAGGAAAGTCCTCAATTTACTACACGCTCTGATCATTCGGATTATGAAACTCCATAAACTCCATAAACTCCATAATGCTTCGGATACACAGGCATAGTCAAAACAATAGCGAAACACTATAGATCTAGAACTAAATCAATTTACTATTCAAAAATCAAAATAATCAAGACCTTGGCAATTTAAACCTTCTATCTTCTATCTCTACCCGCTCCGCCTACCACTTAGTGGAGCCACCGCGCGTAGAGATCGTATTCTGCATCCGACTAGGGATAGATTTATCAAGGCCTTCAAAGTTTCCTTTCCTATTATATAGTATACTTCCTAATAACTGCTTGTATACAATTAGTGCTATTAAAATACCTAGAATACCAAGATTAAATCTAATTACTGACATAATTAAATTTAAATTAGAAAACAGCGGCTGTTCTATGTGGTGGGACAAAAGTCTTACTAGACTCGATTTTTTCGAAAAAAAATGAACACTTTTTGAATGCAAATAACTCCGCCACACATAACTCTTTAGACATAAAACTTATACAGTCGTTAATTTACATTAGTATTTTATATACTAACTATGAATAGAGGATACTGTCTGCAGTCAGCACGGTATAGAATTAATTAAATAATTAATTATACTCTATAGTATAGCTTTCCACGCCTTCTTAATTATATATTTAAAAATTATCTAATCGACGCGAGATCTTTCTAATAGAAAGAGAAATAGATAAAGCTCTAGAAGCTTTCTTTTTAGAAAATTCTAGATATAGTTAATAGGGTTTAAATTAGGCGAATATAACAGCCAATCTAGAATCTAAATACTATAACTTTTAAACTAGTCTTTTGTAGCTGTAGAAGTATATATATACATATTATTTTACTAAAAGATTATTCTAAGTTTATAGATCAGTAAAAAATTTTTTTCTAGGCAGCGAAGATAGAATTATATTAAAAATCTGCTTTTAAGTGTATATTTATCTTAATCTATAATAATTAACCTTAAGTAGCTACCGTACTATATAGCTCTTTATATTATATATAAAATATTTTTTCTATAGTTTATAAAATTTATAAAATTATATTAGTAAATTTTATTTAAAAATATAAAGATAAATTAAATTTAATTATTAGTTTTATATTAGATAAATATTTATCTGAAAATAATATTTCTTTTTAGCCGGTAAAATCGCGCTATTAATACACGAATTTAAAGTATTTTTAAATAATACTAGATCTAATAGATATTTTCTTTTTATTCTTCTATTTATATAAATTATATTTATACAAAATATATTTAATTATAAACTTTAAAATATCTCTAAGAGTACTAGGAATAAGAATCTTCTATAATAATTAAAAGTTTTAATAGTTTAAATAGATATACTACTTAGCTTAAAATTTTAATTTCTTAGATTTTTTACTGTAGAATCGAAATTTTAGTATGGAAAGTTACGAGAAGTATTTTTTAATATTATAAATAATTAAATAACTGTAGTTGTATAACTTTACAAGTACAGTTTATAATTGCCCGCTTTCTAGAGCTGTTAAAATAGCTTCGCACTACTTAGTAGAAACTTTTAATTTCCACTAATTTCGATTCTAAAGAACCTCATTCTAGTACAGTAGGGATTAGTTGAAGAAGATAAGTTTTTTAAGGCGTCGCGCGGAAGTAGGAAATATAAGAAGATTTACCCCATTATATAGTAGTTATTTAGCTTTTTCGAATTTTATAATAAGACATTAGCTTTTTGATTTAGATATTACTTAAATTTGAAAGATCTACCGAAAGTAAGAGTATATCTTATATATAGTTATTACATTTAACTAAAGTTTTAATATTATCTATATAATTATAGTCAGGGAAGCTATTCAATAGGCTCTTTCAATATATTAGGTAGATGGTTTTTTAAAGGCCATAAAAATGTTTTAAGAAAGCTTTCACTGTGAAAAATACTACAATCTAAGATAAAGATATTTTTAAAAAAGAGTAAATATTATTTCTAATATTTTTCTGATTTAATTAAAAATTCAATAAAGATTAATGTTTTTAAATTCTGAGATAAGAGTGCTTATGATAAATAATTTAATACGTTATAATAGAGTTATTCTTTTTAGATGTAATAAATGCTAAAGAGAAAAAAAATATTTTAAACTATTCTTAAGTGTTATATCTAGTGCTTTAGAAATAAATAAAGCTATAACGGTGGTCTATATAGCACTTAGTAACACTGGTTGTTGAATATATATAAATGTCTATGTGGACCTATGCATACGTAATACCTTGCTATAAGCAACTCTTTTCGGCGAGCTAAATTTGTTGCCTATAACCAGGTTCTGCTCTGCTCCTAAGAGACATTTGAAGTACAGCGGGGCGCGATTAGCGGGTCTACGAGACTTTTATAGTCTGAATAATTAGAGAAGATAATTGAATTCCACTTTAAAGGTTAGGAAACTTATATTTGTAGTTATTATAACACTATAGAATAAAAAAATCTAGAATATATTTAGAATAGTTTGGGTATATTTACATTGGTGATGTCATAATATAATGTAGAGTTATATAAAAATATAATTTTAATAGAGCTAAAGAGATATTGTACGAGTAGTCCCTAAAGCTAATTACTGTAGAAAAGTGTCCACTGTATATCTGTGATCAGAAACAGAGAATTTAATCAAACATATTAGTCATACTACTCGAGTAATTTTATATATTATTGTTAAAAAAGAGATATTAATCTTTAGTATTGGAATTGTGTACTTCAAAATAATAGCAACATAATTAGTCCTAACGAATAGATCATTAAGTTGGATATCCGCTAACTTAGAAATTTGTATCTTAAGATATATGACTAAGAAATATTATCAAATTTTACCGGCTGTAGGTGCTATTTTATACGTCTATTAATTATGTAGTGGAGACAATCTATTATTTTATATATCTCTTTCCTATACACTTTACTTTTTTAAATTGGCTGTTTCATTTATGGAAGATATACAGATTATGTTAGGAGCGGTGGCCTACCATCAGTGCGATACTATATATAGTGGTCCTAGGGATTGAACTTCAGCAGAGGTTCAATATAGTACTGCCTTTTAGTCTAGTGGTCGACCTGCAGCCCTAGGTGCAGGCCTAACGGATTAATTTATATTAGCAGAGTAATATATATAATAATATACACTTAAAAATTCCAATATTAAACCAACAAAAATATATACTAAAAAATAGAGTCTGATAAGGTATGCGCTGACATAGACATTGTTACTTATTATCTATTCTGTATACTACTCTATATATATGTATCAAATACACTTTAGGTATTTACGGAGATTACTGACAGAAATATAAAGAAAAATAATATTGTTATAAACTCCGCAGTAATCTACAAATGTATAAATTATAGCAGGGTATATTATATAACAGTCGAAAAAAACAATAGTAGGTTTTTTTTTCTAGCCCTGAATTTATTGGGATACAGGAATAACTGGTTATATAGCCAAGTTTCAAGACTAATACACATATGTCTCTCATTTACTGACGTCTCTGGTACAGCCTATCCTTCAATAATTAGCAGATATATACATATATATATCTAGGTATAAAAACGGATTTAACGGCAGTAAAATAACTTACCTTAAACTAAGTCCTAATAGTTAACCCTCTTTCCTTGTTTCTTTATTTACATAATCTACCCACTAGCGGCCATACCAATATTAGAATCCGGTCTATTAAATTTTCAAGTATTATTAGGTCGAATACTACAGGGTTGAAGAAAATAAAGAACCTAATTGTACATAATTTTACAATTAATAAACTTGCCTTCTCTTAACCTCCAAGATTTATTTATTTATTTATATCTAGAGCACTATAATGTCTCATCCAGCAATATAGCTACCTAATCAAAACTAATAGTAAAATTCGCGAAAGTAATAAAACTTGAATAAACCTATTTAGAACCGCGTTTGCAGTATTTTTATCATTAAAAGCCCTATAGGGTCCAACATCTATAAAAGCAGATGGTCTACATATCAAATAGGAACAATAGTTTATTTAAGAATTAAGGAGATTCGAATTAGTGGACATTTAATTTTTAGGCGGGGAACAATTTTTAAATATACGGATGGTATGACTTATTGTAATATCTAGATATTTTAATAGTTAATAATAACGCGTCGGACTTGATAATAAAAACAAAAAAAAATCTAACTTAGTGCCCGACGTAACCACCTAGGTCGCCGATAAAATCGCTTTACAGGCGATTATGGATCGCTAGTATAGAGGTCGGTTCTGGAAGCTTAGAATATGACCCTCAGAGTTTACAACCATTATTCTACATGATTTTCTCAAATCTAAAGTATAATTTAGCAGACTTTATTCCTAATAAGTCTTTAAATAACATAGGTTCTTTTAGATAATGTGCCGTTCTCTAACCTACTAGAAAAATATATTAAATCTATAAAGCAGGTATGATATCCCATTATATATCGCAAAAATTGCATCTACTAGGCCCTTCCAGTTCTGAATCCTAAGCAATACTGGTTCAAGCACTGACTTCTACGAAACTTTGCCTGCTTTATTTGCGCAATATTATACCATAAGATTGCTGAATCAGGTTAAAATCCAAATAAGCAATCTATCGCACACCTTTCAATATTATCTATATAATATGTCTAAATATTCAAATTAATATATATTCCAGGTAGAGAATATTATGGTTTTTCTCGGCTCATACCCAGTATAATTTATTACATAAGTGATGGTATTGCTCGAGATAGTACTTTAATATGATCAAATCAACTAAAGATAAGAAAGCAATATCACCGCAAACAACACCTTTATATTAATATTTCACGGATAATATACCTGCTGCTTATTGGTGGAACAGTATAACGTATTTCTAAAGCGAGCAGCCACCCTAACCGAGCGGCTACCCGCCCGCTAATTCCTGCCTACAGGCCATATACTAGAGTTATTATTAACTAAACAATTAAATTTCTACCTAAAAATTAATTACTAAGTAGAATAAGATATCTAGCTTTAGTATACCCCTAAGTATAATAATTAAAATATTCGGGGTGGGGGGCTTATATATATAGTCTAACTGTAGAAAGTATAGGATCTATAAGAAGCGTATTTTAAATTTTATTAATCTTATTTTCGCGCTAGAATCGCTCTAAGCTTTTCTAAATAGTCTCTATATAAATTCTAGCTATCTAGTAGAATATTTACACTTTTAACTTTTCTGTTTACTATTAGTATATAATTTATATATTTCTTTATATATTAAAGCAAGCTTATTTGAAGTTAATTATTATTAATAATCTTTAATAATTTTAATCGCGATTTTAGCAGCGGTAAAGAGCTGTATATTCTTTAAGCAGTTTTTATAGTAAATACCTGTTTTTCTAATTATTTAGTAGTATAGAGTATTTTCGGCGCTAAATTAGTTAATTAACTATTTAGTAGTGTAAAAGTCTTTATTTAAATATTTAACTAACTAAATACGCTACCTAGATTAAATAGAACTAAGCCTGTATTTACAACCCTATTTTTACTAATTTCTAATTAGAAAACACTTATATAGGCAGCTAGAAAAGCCTTTAAGAAGTCAAATTTATTAATATAATTAGTTTCTAAATATAATTGCTGTTCTACTAATATTCTATATATTTTTTTTAAAAATAAAAGGTAGCCAATATTTAAAGATTAAAATTTTATAAAAAAATTAAATAAATATATAGATAGAAATTATATTACTTTCGCTACAGAGCTTATTAAATTAAAATATAAATTAGCTGCTATAGCTATTAAAAATTAAAAGATAATATTTCCTAGTTATATAACTAGAAATAATAGAAATAAAGATATTTTTAAGCTAGCGAAGGTCTATTTTATCAATAATCTGGCTATTAAAACTAATTTTAATTCTACTATTGCGCGAGAGCTTTATATCTTTATACTAGCTCTATATATAAACTTTTCTTTTAAGAAATAATATATAGAAAAAGTACCTAACCAATAGAATTAATATATTTAATTAAATTAATCTATTCCCGATTGTTTAACTATATAAAAAAAGCTTTGCTATAGTAATTAGATCTAGTAACTATTTAAGTAGTAGCTATTAAGCCTAAAGCCGGTTTTACTAAAATTATAGATATTTTTCTATATAATTCTATATTATATTATAGTAATTTATGCGCGGTTAAACTACTCTCCAATTATTTTAGAGCTTTTATATTTCGCTTATTAAAAGTTATAGTATTAAGTATAGTATATTTTTAGATTTTTATATTATTTAATAAAATTACTAACCTAGTTCTTACTAATTAGTTAAATAGATATTATACCGCGCGCTACAAGAAGAACATTAGCTATTTCTTAAATATAGAAAGGTTAGAAAAACGCTCTATGTTAATCTAGCGATAGAATCTACTATATAAATAATTGTTTTTCATACTAAATTAATTTATAGCTATTAATATGTATTTCTACGCGAAAACTATAGCTATTTAATTATCTGCGGAGAGTTATACAGGGAATATTATAAATATATACTATTTCAGCAATATTACAGATTTCTTGCTTTTTTAAAGCTAAGATAGTAAGATTTTATTATCTTGCTCAGCTGAATTTCGTGAATTTTAACGCGCTTTTAGGGGCATGATTAATGGTTAAAGTAGGTGAGGTTTTTGAACGCGGCGAAAAACGCGTGAGGTAGCCGCTTGGTTGGGGTGGCCGCTCGCTTTGGAGATACGTTAAACATATATTATTACTTAATCGGCTATAGATTCTGTCCAATAAACACACTAGGTACCAATCAATACAGCCTTTAAAAAATAAAATAGGAAGATTTTAGTAGGTGTTTTACCAGTTCTTTATCATCCTTTTAGATATTTTTAAAAGCAAAAACTGTTAAGAGAATGGTATTCTTACTCTCTATACACACATGCCTTTTTTTATTGGAAACAGCCGGCAGAAGATCAGTAAACCCCTATCTATATCATAAGCAGACCTGTATATACAGACACCGCCCCTACTACCAAGACTGCCCATATCCACCGTCCTCCCAGAAGACGATTTTCTATGAAATATATCTCTAGTACTTTCTATGATCAGATATATATTCTCCCAACTCTATACATTTACTATATTTACTACGATCTATTTACTAATGTTTTATATCATGTTACCATTACATATTTCAATAAAAGATATCCCATGGAATAGTCTGTACCCAAACTACAAACAGACTCTTCCAGAATATTGCTGTGAATCTCCTAGACTATATAGTAAAAGAATTTGGTACTAGAGCTACGAGGTAATGAATTTTCTTCAAATATGAGTGCAGCGTTATTTACTATTAAGAGGTGTTTAGCAGCTCCGGCACCTGCCAGTAGTACGCTCACCTCTTCAGGATTAGTTTAGATTCCAGTAGCAGGCACCTACTATACATAACAGACCTACTAAAAATATAAAAACGCCCTATAAGAAAAATTAATTTAGTAATAGTACCTCGTGAACACGTAGAAAATAAAGCTTTCTATATACTATTTTAAGCTATTTTCTAAGACTCAAATATAGGCGATACTACCCAATAAAATAGCTTTTAAGAATATAAGAATTACCTTGCTAGCTATAGACGGCGTTGCTATAATTTTAGTATGTTAGCGAATGTAAATATAGCCCACACCATATAAGAAAGTTTAACAATAATAAAAAGAAAGCGAAAAATAACTGTTATTAGAATTTATTTATCTATAGACTATTTATATGGTGCTTAAATAAGTTCAATAACTAATAACGTATTTACAGAGCGAGCGGCCACCTATGTATTCCCATAGAAAATAGCCATTTCAGAGACTTGAATAATATACCCATAACACATTACTTAGGATCAAAGAATAATAATTATACATTGTAATAACTTAAAATTTATATATTTACCATTGCAAATACTTTATAAAGCCTAATAAACTAGGCAATATAAGTTACACTTGTATTTTTTATATTTTATGGTTGAATTAGTTATAAAAAATTATCTAAAATATCTTAGAATCCTTTACAACCTAAGGATAGCTATTTATATATAATACTACCTTGCGCAGACTCTAGCAATACATTGTGGTTGTGTTATTCGAGTGTCTAAAATGGCCATTTTCTATGGGAATACATTGGCCGCTCGCTTTGGAAATACGTTATATTGGATATTACATTTGATCTAGCCGTGTAGAGCTTCCGGAAGTTATTAAATACTCTAAACTTATAGAGATTTTTAATACAAACATCGCTTAACTTTCTAACTTTACTGTTACTATGTCTTTCAATTACTTAGCTGGATTAAGAATATTTATATTGCCTTTAGGAAGTTGCCTACATCTATATTATCTGTAGTACTATTAGAGATTACAGTAAAATTGCTTTTAAGACAATTTCTAAAATAGAATAATTATAGACTTACTAAAGACTGTTTAAATTTCTAAGGATTACAAAAAGATCTTTAATATTAATATTGTTCAGGGATTTATAGCCAGGATGCTAATTTATTATTAACTATAGGAAAACTAATATACTTTTTATTTAAAGTATAGAAAAGATATAGTTCAAAATTTTGGAATCGTTATATCTAATAATCCTGTATTATTAATTTCTTTTTTTTTTAAAAGAAAGATGGAGGCAAAAAAATTAGAATTAAGAAGAGATTTCTAAAGATATATGGGTCTTTTTCATGGGGGTGAAGCGATTCTCTTATAGTAGTCTAGTGTACATAGATATCAGTAATCTAATAAAGATATATGTATGGACGAAACTAACACTATTTTAAAAATAAGAGAGTTATAATAAACTAGCTTGGAAGTGTGCGAATATTAATAGAACATAGTTATTAGGAGGATTAAAAATTTTGCACTAAGCTTATCCGACTTTTAATTATAGACTCACTTTTCTATTACTATACTGTTGGCTAACATATATTCCTGCCTATAAGATAAAAAATAAACAAGATTTGGTTTAGATATAAGCCAGGACCCTGATGTATTCTGCAGGCTTGAAAGATCATAATTCTGATAAAGCAAGGAGAATAACAGCAATAAAAGCGACGAGAATAGTAGGAAAAGTAGCAAAAACAATAGCGAGAAGAATAATACAAAACAGTAAAAATTAACAATACAAAATGAGTTATAAAATCTAATTCTATATAGAAAATTAATAAAAAATATAAAAATATTACTTTAAGAAAAATATATGGATCCACACGGTAAACCAACAAGAAAGTGTAATTCTAATTCTTTCCATATAAAACTATGTATAAATAAAATAGAATATATTTTCGTTATTCTTTAGTAGAATAACATTGTTAGTAACCCCTTTTCTCTTCTGTATTGCTGGAGATACTAGCTTTATCTGTATAAATCCAAGTTACAATAGTTTTTATCACTTTCTTAGAGGTCGATTGCTGACGTTTTCTTTTTTGATTTTTTTAACTTTTTCGTTCTTTAGATATTTTAAATTTATTGAAAATTCAAACTAGAAACTTAACGCTCGCCTTAAAAGGGTATCTATTATTTTAATGTTTCCGCGCTCTGTACGCCCAATATTTATTATTCATTAAATAAAGCGCCGTGGTTCTAAAAAGCCTTGCTTTGGATTTATAGATACAAAGTGCCTGTACATTTTTTATCATCTATGGCGAGTCAGTTTAGTATCAAATTCTAGTAGCCTATATATAGTATTGTATAATAATTAGATATGTTTTTCTAACTACTTCAACGATTTTATCTAATAAAACTAATAATTGGCGGTGGACTGCTGGGATGCCCTTATCTCTTATATTTATTAACTGTATGAGCCTATTTCTGAAGGATAATAAACTAGAGTTATTGATAAATGCAGTAGACTAGGCTCTACAAGTATTTTAGCAAATTTTTATATTAAAGATAACTAAGCTTTTTTTAGATTGAGTATCTGGGGTAGCTTGCGATAACTCTATATTGACTAATAGTATACTAATTGTATAGCAGGTAGGCTTGACGTTCTATATACAATTGCATACGACGGAAAACTTTATATAGATATTTAACATTCTACTTTATTTTCTACCGCCTATAAGTATTGATTTTTAAGGGATATAACGATGCTAATTACTTTGGTACTGTGGGGCTTGCATCTAGGGCTGCCGGTCAACCACTTGATCAAAAGGCTACTATACTATATTGAACCTTCGATGACGGTCAATCCCTAGCTAGGACCACTATATAGAGTATCGCACGGGCAGTTCTAACAGGTGCCTATCGGTGCCCAAA
This sequence comes from Aspergillus terreus NIH2624, assembly GCF_000149615.1. Taxonomy (NCBI): domain Eukaryota; kingdom Fungi; phylum Ascomycota; class Eurotiomycetes; order Eurotiales; family Aspergillaceae; genus Aspergillus; species Aspergillus terreus. Next base: position 20,170 of record NT_165945.1, read on the forward strand.
GGTTGGCACGTACAGACATATTATATATATATAATACAGGTCCTTTTTAAAAAAATAAGGTGCCCGACACCAGAGTTTTAAATCATAAAAGGGAAATCATACCAGGTACCAGGCAACACCTGCTAGACATTCTTATTAGTACTACAGATTTTATATATACCGCAGAACCAAGTGAAAATTATAATATGTTGGGAGAAAGCAGCTAGTTTTTATTATAAGATTATTTAATTATAGAAATATATAGCTATCTATAGATCTTTGGTTTGATATATTGTTAGAACCCATCAGTGCGATACTACATGTAGTCGTCCTAGCGATTGAACCTCAACGGAAGTTCAGTATGGTATGTTTTTTGGTCTAGTGGTCGGCCTGCAGCCCCAGGTCTTCAGAAGGCTTAGCATATATGTTTTAAAGATTCAGTCTCTCAATCTCTTTTAGAAAAAAAATATAATGTTCAGGTTTTATAGGTCTAACTTAATATTAATATATACTCGAAAACACGACATTAAAATCTATTGAAAAATTATAATTTGTAGATAATTAGAAACTTCTTATTTTTTATGTTCCGCCGAATCTATAAATATTATTCCTTCAATATATATTTCACTACTGTAACAACAGTTAATAGATTTCTGATAGATTATTAAAGATTACTTTTAATTAATAAACCATCCCTGTCTTAAGGATTATTCAGTTACAATATGCACTGCATTTTTTATAGAACTAAGAAACTGTCGAGCGAATAGCTTTGAAACTATTCTCTCTTAAGATAAACTAGCACTTATATATACATATAAATCTTTAGCTTACCAGTGTATAAAATACTCTTTTATCTATGTACAGATATTTATTAACGTATTTCCTGGTCGAGCGGGCCACTGCTTCAAAAATCAACGTCTTACTGATTCAACTAATTTAATTACTAACTATGCCTCTAAAAGCGCGTTAAGATTCAAGAAATTAAGCTAAGACAGAGGGAAGGATTCTACTTGCTATTTCCGCATTAAAAAATTACGAAAATCTATAATATTTGCGAAACTGTACGCGTCTATAATATTCTTATATACCTTCTTAACAACGTCTTAATAGAATTACTTTACACGTAAATACGCACCAACAGCTATAAAATAATAAAATAAAATCGCTTATATAATGGATTTTCTTGTTAAATTAATGCGGAATGTCTCGTTTATTTGTATATTTAAGAAATAGCTAATATTCTTTTTATTACGCGCTGTATAACGCCTATTTAATTAGTTAGTAAGAATTAGGTTTATATCTCTATTAAATAATATAATAAAGTTAGGACTTATTATAGTTAATACTATAATTACTAATAAGCAAAATACAAAAATTTTAAGATAATTAGGAAGTAGTTTAACCGTAAATAGATTACTATAATATAATATAGAATTATACTAGAGAATATTTATAATTTTAATAAGACTGGCTTTGCTATAGGTATAGAATCTATTATTTAGTAGTTACTAGAGCTAATTATTATAGTAAAGTAGAGCTTTGTTATACAGCTAGATAATTAGAAATAGATTTTTCTGAAAAATGAAGTTTAAATGTAGAATGACATAAAAAATATTTTATGACGAAGATAGTCCTTTGTAAACAATATTCCAGGGAATTCGAGAAATATAAATACTTTAAGAAAGTTACTAGCTATTTTATTGTTAGATTGAAATTTATCGTTGGGCTGTAGCAGATTAACCTTCTAAGGACGAGGTAGATCTGCTTATTACAAACAGCTAGAATAGTTGTTTTTAATTTGAAGTATTATATAAGACCCTATATGAGTATCTAATTTAATATGATCAGTCCTACTAATTCACTTTTTTAAAGTACGGTTAACCACTAAATGTAGACTAGGGTCATATTATAATCCTTATAAAGGCGGCTTCTCTATTTTAATAAATATATATCTGTAGTTCTAATCAAATGATTAACGGGCTCTATAAACCCTATTTAGAGTAGCAAGTCGGTGTATTATAAACAGACGTACAGATAAAATCGAAGTCATATGTAAAAAATAGGTTAGATTGTCGTTAAGATACATATCGATTCCTTTAAGAAAAGAAAAACTAAATTATTGAAATACACTTATAGTAGCAGATTAGAAGGGTTTCTACTAAAGGTACTATTAAACGACTTGACGCTGTTTTAACAGAGCTATAAGAATGCGAAGTTTATAGAACAATGAAAGGGTCTCCTAGTTTTTTTAGACAGCAAGATAGGGCTATGATGGGTAGGCCTTACTAGTACTATTTCCATTGGAAGGGGGGAAGAGACAGTAATCATTACTCATTGGATGCTAGCATGTAGTAATCTAAATTTATATGTAGTACATTATAATCCCTCCGCATTATATCTATTTTATTAGCCTAGGAAGAAAAGCTACATATAATATATAGCTCGTTTCAAGCCGTTTTTATCAAATTATATAATTTTAATAGATATTTAAATCTCACTGGATATGAAAACAATAAAGTTAAATTCTTTAAATGAAATCTAAGTAGCTCCAGATTTCCATATAAAATCTATATAACACTTAGAACAGTCGAGAAATTAAAACATCTATATGTATGTTTTTGAATCTAGATAAAAACTAAATACTCTAAAGCTTATTTTATAAAACTATCAAAGTTAATTTTTTTCTGGACAGGAATGAAAATTTATCAATAAAAGATGCTATAAATACACTATACCGCTTTTTTAAAAAAAAAACTACTATCTTTATAGGCAGGGAAATGAATATTAAGCTAATGTCAATATAGAATAAAGGCTCTATCTAGTTATAATAGTTAAGCTACTATAAAATAGTATTATATTTATTTTGTCTGTTTTTCGCCTGATTCAATTAAAAATTAAAACTAAAAGTACTATAGTAATAATATAATGTTCTATAATTACCCACGTAAAGTTATATAATATATAATATATATCGCAGTATCTGCGAATCTTTTAAATATATTTTTTGGTATGTCTACCTACACACTGCCAGGTAGTTTTAGAGTGATTAGCAGCTACACTAAAATCCAGATAGTAAATTAGATAATAATATGGCCGATCACATGGTTAACTATATAGTTAAATAGATAATTCACCCTACCTACTCTAAAATATATATTTAATAAAATTCAATGCTTTTCTTATATTCAATAAAAATTAAGCGCCTAAAATAGAATGATCTAGCAAAATAAGCCAGTTAGACAGGTATATTTTGTAATTAACCCTATCTTTATTTCTGAATCTATTATAGCTTCGAATTTTCTATATATTTTATGGGCGAGAGATAAATACTAATTACTATCATATCCTTATACAGGTAATATAGCCCAAAAGGTACAAAATAGCTTAAACTGATAAGGCTATTGATCTAGAAGCCCTAGAAAATTGTTCTAAGATTTTCTATCTTAGGCTTAACGGTGTGGCCGTATCAAACCCCATAATCAAAAATTTTCGAATAAACACAGTTATTTAAATATTAGAAAATAGAAGACATCTGGTAGTCTGAAGTCTATATTTTTCTAAAAAGAAGGGGCAAGTCGTATATCTATCATCGGGACTGTATAGATGGTCACAATTATCGATAACCTGACCTCGGCTTATCGTCGTCAGATAACCATCGCTGTTCCGAGCTATATAGTTTAATTAAAATTTGAAAAGGACTTAGTCCGGCTTTACTATATCAGATATACCAATAATAGTAAGAAATCAGATAATAATCAATCAAGTAATTGGTTCTTATACCTATTTTAAAGCGCCCTTCTAGACATGTAGCATGCCATATAGTTGACGTATATCTCCCGCCTAATCCAAACTCTCCGGTGACTGAATATAAAGGGAAATCAATATAAAGTTTGCAAAGCTCATTATAAGGCTGCTAGTTGGTCTTATTAAATACTTTCTCCCTCAATCGAGAATCTTGTTTCTTTTCTTACAGGGAAGACTTCTTCCATCAGAAAATACATCGAAGAAATTAATTTGAATTAACCCTAGTGCACTATAGATACTATACATATTAACTACATTTGGTACAACCTTCAGTTGATATCGGTCTTAAGAGGTAGAAATCTTACTAGTGACAGAAATCCAACCTACAAACCCATAAGGTACTTTGCAGATCATATATTTTCTTTATCTAGGATCATTATATTTTATACTGTAGTAGCAGTGCTCGTCGGCATATTGGATATGTGATTATTTGTGCAATAAACACACCGGAGAATTAGTATGTAAATATAGCAGAGCACTGCTGTAGTAGAAAATTAAAAATATTAAATCAAAGATTGCTGTTACTGTTGTGTAAAAGACATAATGATAAATAGTTAAATATGGTAAAAAGAGAGTTATGTACATGAAAAGAGGTAAAATTACCAATATTTGGACATAGTTGTCTAGATACTCGACTGCTTAGTGCTATTCTAGTGATAATAAAGGTATGTCATTAATATAGGAAGCTACCCTAGAAGAATAGATTTGGAATACACTAAGTTGCTCTAGATAGGCAAGTTATAAAAGAAGAATAGATATATTAGACAAAATACTCGTAATAAAAATAATTATTGTATATCAGACATATGGGAGATGAGGAGAAAAACGATAAAACAAAACAGATAAACGAAAAGGTAAAAGAAGAGATTAAATAGATCAAGTCTTTTCTTAGACAAGATAAAAGTGGTAAAGTATAAGATAGAAAAGTAGGCAGGACTATAAGTATTTAGAGATTATATTCCTAAAACATATTGAAATAAATCATAGTGAATTTTATAACTGAATCTTAGGGGATAAAAATGGAAGTAAGTACACTAGAGTTTATTGATATTAGCTTATTTTCCTTGGGGAAATTAGGGCGAAGATAATATATACTGCACAAGAACTTAAGATTTACAAATACAAATACCTATTGCCTTTCTAACAACCATAATTATAAGGATAACTAATTTACTACAATAAAGATATCTAAAATATAGATAATAAAAATCAAATATAATGGTACTTCTGCCCTAACTCTATAAGAATATTTCTTTAGCTAATAGGTTTTGTGCCTAAATATATATTACATCTTAAATAGAATACAATATCTTTATTTTTTCACTGCCTTTTAAAGTCACTGGATACACTAAATACCAGCATGTTATATAGCTACCTGAGCTGCTAATTTAGCGTGGAAGTTTATTCTATTTTTTTTAGCGTTCTTTAAAGAACTGGATGTAGGCTAAAGAATTGTAGATTTAAATGTCTGATCTTAATATCTAAAAAGTTGGCTTGACACTTGTTCTATTTCATGCTAAAGGAATCCTCTAGAATAGTTCGGTTGAAATAGAGATTGCTAAAACTATTACACGTAACTAGATATGAATTTTATAATAAATTAGCGATATTCTAGTAATATAATTTATTTATGTATACCACTAACTCTTTTTACAGTAATATAGTTTATCTAATATCTTAGCTGCTATAAATCCCTACTAAACTTTATACTTCCTTAAAAGTTTTAGCTATCAGGGTCTGAAACCCAATTAGTACAGATTTAACCATATTTAATAAAATTAAAAATACTTGACTTTGATTTTTACGTAAGCTTTTTTCTCTCTTCCCAAAGGCAGATGAGATTAGACTGGAAATAATTATAAATAGGAATAGAATATTCTTTTATACTCTTAAGTTCCCGTAAATTTATTTTACTTTAGTTGATGTATAAGATTTAGAGAGCTTAATGGCCCTTTCCCGATACATGGAAAAATATTTTGTTTTTACTGGTTTAGGATTGTGGATAACTATCTTTAGAAAATTCTTAGCAGTGTAGGGCAAATTATTAGTATATCCCCGAATATAATAATTAAAATATTGCAGAAGGGCTTGTATGCGTAGTATAGCTATAGAAAATATAGAATCTATAGAAAATGTATTCTAAGCTTTATTAACCTTATTTTTATACTAAACTATTTTGGACCTTCTTAGATAGATAGCGTTTTTATAAGAGCTAGCTGCCTATTAAAGCGCTTATACTTTTAATTATTCTATTTAGTATTAGTACAATAATCGCGTAGTTTGGTATATATAGAAATAGATTTGTTTAAAGCTATTTTGTAATTTCTAATAATCTTATTTAAACACGCTTTTAATAGCAGTAAAAAACTGTACGCGTATTCTTTAAGCAGTTTTCTTATAGTAGATATTTATTTTTCTAACTACTTTATAGTGTGATTTCGAAAGGCAGTTAGGGCTTCGATAGTAGGGCTAGGCCCTTGTTTATATATGGGGCTTGATACGGCCACACCGCGATAGCTCCTGCCACACTGTAATAGCTAGTGCCACACCCTTTACAGGCGTATCCCCGCTAATAGGGCCCTCTCTAGGGCTCCCTCTAGATACTATCGAGAGCCCTGTCTAGGGCCCTTTCTAAGCCCTATTAAAGACCCTCTGCCCCTCCGACTTTCTCTCTAGTCCCTATGAAGAGCTCTCTTCAGGCCTCTTCTAGGGCCCGTCTAGTTACTGCCTAAGGCTATTCTAGGCTCTATCTAAGGCTTTCTCTATGTCCTATCTAGAGCTTCTTTATTTATTTGATTTTTTTTTAGGAATTTTAAATAAGGTATGGTATTAGTGATTGTTAGGTGCAGTGGCCTACCTACCAGTACAATACTATATATAGTAGTTCTAGGGATTAGACCCTATCGGAGTTCGATATAGTAGCCTTTTAGTTTAATAGAATTCTACAGCCCTATGTGCAGGCCTAATATTAAGGAAGCGTTTAGAATGGGAGGAGTCGGGGGATGTCTTTAGGGCCCTAGAAGCGGCCCCTAAAGGGGGCGTAAGGAGGGGTCGCTAGAATAGAAGTCTTAGAGGGCTAGAGAGGGGCCCGGGGGTGCTTAATAGGGGGGCCTATTAGCGGGGATACGCCTGTAAAGGGTGTGGCACTAGCTATTACGGTGTGGCAGGAGCGAAGCCGGTGTGGCAGGAGCCATCGCGGTATGGCCGTATTAAGCCCCTTATATATATAGAGGGTGGTTTGTAATAGGCGAACTACTATCGCTAGCTATTGAAGCCACCAAAACTTTTTTTCAGGAGACTTTAGAGATATTTAATAATTTATTATATATATCTAGATAAGATTCTAATAGCTTAAAAAACTTAAATTTTTTAAACAAATATAAAAGCTAGTATTAGCCTTTGATTTAAAAAATAAATAATTTTTACTTTTCCTTCGAACTTAGTTTGAAAAAATAAAAACTTTCTCTAGAAATAGCCTACAGTTATTTACTAAGCAGTAAATCTATTTATACTTATAAATTAATATTATATTTAGTAGTATATCTTTAGTTTAAATAAACTTACTAAACTATAAATTAAAAAATTTAATCTTTTATACTATAGTTTAACCTATATCTCTTAAAAAATTTATATTTAAATAAAAAATTTCGGTCTAAAAATAAAATTTTTTTTAAAATATTAAAAATATTAGATAAATAAATATAAAATAAAAAAATTTTAAAATAAGATATATTGTGCAGAATTATATCTATATATCTTTTTTAAATTTAAATACTATTTATTACTACTATTATATTTAGTCTAATAAATAATTTCTTATTTTTATATGGATTTTCCGCGGTTATATTCCCGAAAATAATATAGATATCTACTAATTGTCAAACCCGGGGATCCGCCTAGGCTGCGCTGGCTTGCTAGTGTTTAATTCAAGCACGAGGGTGACTAGAATCTACTAGTCTAAACTATAGATAATACTTATTCTAAGAATAGGACGGCTTTTATAAATAATAACTAAAGATCTAAAGAACTATAACCATAGGCCAAGAATCTAAAACAGTAAAAATAAAAGTAAGGCTAAATAGATATATATATCTATTTACAATAAAAATGTACACGAATTATACTAGTAAAAATAATTAAAAGACTATTAATATTAGCATTATA
>NT_165951.1:0-29506 GCF_000149615.1 Aspergillus terreus NIH2624
CGACCTATAAGGGATATTAAAGCCGGTAGTAAAAGTACTATGTTAACCAATATATATGAAATCTAATATATATTTAGCAACTTTGTAATCTTCAAGATTAGAATTTTTAATTTCTAAGATAGGATTCATAATAATAGTAATGAGCAATCAACAAAAAGGCTTCAGATTTATTGTTAGGGTAGAAATTGTCGTTGAGATATAGGTAGCTACCCCCAAAGCAAGATAGGAAGGCTACCTAAAGATAATTATATTGATTAATAACTAAAGAGATAGATATAGGATGACTTAATGAACTAGAATCTATATAATATGATAGTTTTTTAAAGTAGATGAGAAAAATTCGACAAAAGTTACCTAAAAATAGCTAATTATAATTTAGCTAAAATAATATATCCATTTATAGAATAATATAAAACTAACTATTAAATCAGTCTTGAAATCAGACCTTTTTACCATGTAGTTCATTACCTTAGCTTTCGAAGTTTATTTTTCTAACTTTACTCCGGTCTACGTCAGTAATTATCCTGGGTTGGTCTATTTTACGTTAAATCTATGAAGGTGTGAGCCTTCTACCGCCTATCGAGACCAATTATTTTAGTTGTTTATTTGCGTTTTAGGAAGGGCGTTATCTTTAAAAGTTATTGGGCATTCTTACGTACCTGCCTTCTTACTATAGCTATTATTCCGCCCTTGACTTTGAGACGCTCTACCTGTCTAGACCCCAATACACGCCTGCCTGTTTTTAACCTTGTGCGGCGTCAACTTTACCTACTAGTGAGTTGTTGATTATCCAGGTTATTCTTAACTTATCGCTAATTTAATATATTCAATATTTTAATTATAAACTACTATGTCTTATAAAGTATACAGATAAGTAAGCTCTTGGGTGCAGAAATTAACGATATAATAAGATCCATTGCTGTATCTAAATGCGCAGATGGAATAAACATCCTATAAAAAGAATTATTAGAGACTTTATTGATATTACCGTACCCTCTGGCCTATTAATCACTCTATATAGCCCTTGAGAAGCTGCTGACAAGCGTTTACTATAAGTTAGTAGGCTATCTTAATATAGGGCGGGACAAAAGGTCTTTGGTGATTTCTAAACTACTATAAAGCTCTCCGTGGTATTACATTTTTTAGCCTATTTTTCGTTGGGGTTGAAATTTCATAATAATACTATTGTATGAAGTCAAATAAAAAACAAAGGAATATTATAGCAATAATACAGCGCTTATCTATAATTAATGGTGTAGGTTTATGTGTGACCAGTGGACTGTATACAGTGCTCGAAAAGGTCCTAGAGAATCTAATAGCTAGTACATCTGTCTGCTGCTATGTAGATATTGACATAAGAGCGGCCATTCCAGATTTAGATAGTTAACTAGATGGTTGATTGGATGGTAAATATTTTCAAAAATATAATTAGTTATGTTTAACGCGATTTTATGGCTGGTAGAATTCTATTGCGGTGACGGACACTAGAGTGGGTAGAATATATAATCAAGAGTCCTATTGAAATCTAGTGTATGTTTTATGGTCTTTATACTGAAAAATGATACAGACCCTAGAAATATTGTTTCATTATTGAAAGTTTTATTAGCTAATAAATCTATACTATTTGTAAATTAAGAACTGGGGAAGAAAATTAGTAATATAATTTTTTTTTTACTTCTATATTTCTATTAATTAGAGGATATATGACCTAAAAATAGATACAGCGGATTACAAATCATTATTCTCTATAGTCTAGAAGGATATTATGACTACAGTAACCTATTACTCAAGCTTAATATATTATTTTCACCGCTGTATTGAGAGAAAATTGGGTTATTCTAAATGCTTCTATATTTTATTTAGGATTTTTGTTAGACAGAGCTAGAGCTACTGTATATTACTGTGCTACTACCAGCTAGCGTAGTATGTCTTTTTTGGTCCAGTCGTATAGTTCGATAAATGTAAATCACACTGTACACTATTATTATTATTTATAAATAAATAATCTAATAGTATGACTGTAAACTTTATAATAGTTTTAGGTTTTTCAATCTCCTTATTTCTTTACATTTATGCCTGGTGTCTGCTATTAATTAAACCACATAGCTTAAAAAATTAATAATATAGCTCCGCCGCTTGTAAAGTATTATAAAAACTATGAATTATTAAAAATTCAAAAGAAGACTATAGTATATTGTAAGCTAATAATACCAACTATAATTAGTTTATCTTTCAGGAGTAAAGGTCTGTTATAATCCCTAAAAAATATCTTTCGTATTAAATAAGTTCTTCGAGAATAGTATATTATTTTAGTATTAATACTCTTGTGATTCTGTAATATAATTGACTACTTAGAATTAACTAATTAAAATATTCTACTTTTAAGGATATATTAAAAAAGCAATATTTATTATCTATTCTCTATTTCTTATACTATCTAGAATATTGTTAATAAAATTCTTTAGTATATAGATTTAAACGGTAAATATAATAATTATATTATATATTTTAGATATAATACTACCGGAGTAATTATTATCTTATATAGAGAGTAAATATTATTAACAACTACTTATTTATTTTGTTACTAGTTTTCTAATCCCTTTAATATATATATTATTTTTTTATAGTATTATAATCTATTAAATATATTAGGTTATTTACAGAATGCTTTAGCGACTTTACTGTAAGCATGTTTACAGTAGTCCATGTTATTATTAGGATTATCTTCCTTGTATTTTCTTTAAAAGTTAGAGGTTGACTTAATATTATGTATCGCCTATCTTAATACAGCAATTAGAACACAATATATCTTTTATCAAATAATTTATAGCTATATTTTAAGAATATAGTTCAAATAGCTAGCAGTTCAGCTATATGCTTTAAAAAAAGTTATATTTTAAGAGTCGGAATTACTGTGAAATAGAAAAATTATATACTATTTATTTAGATTAATAATTTATTATGTAAAGTAACTTTAAATATAAATAAGCTAACGATTACTTTATTGCAGAATTTAATAAAATACTAGGGATATTATGTTATAATACAGAGCGCTACTATTGAAAATAATAATTAATATAGATTGAAGGTCTATAATCTACTATTTAGATAAAAATCAATAACTCCTATAGTATGACATTCTTCAATATTTTTTATTCGCTAGCAGCAGTATTATCCGAAGAATATAATATTGTGTTGGCTTCTAACCAGCTTCTGATTAGTTAATACATTCTAATATTAGGTTTTATATTATACATATTTAGAGAACATCAAATACTATAAGCAAGACTAATATATTCAAGACATATTTTTACTATTCCGGTAAATATTAATTATATATAAACTAAGATTAAATATTTTAATACATATAGATTATAAAAGGATGTATTCTTTATCTTTAGTTTACTTGTTTTTGCTGGCGCGCCTGTTTTCTAGAAAATAAGGTAGTAAAACCTTATTATTCCAAACTGAATTACTACTGAATTTATTACTTAAAGAGGTATTTAGTACATATTTAAAATATGTAAAACAATATAACATAGTATAAAGCTAGGTTCTAATAATTTTTATTAATTTTATTCTTACTATCTTATATGCCTTTAATGAAACAGTAGGGGATATGGAGCTATTTTATACCAGTAACCAAATTTTTAAAATATAGCAACTATATCATTTAGAGCTAGATTATAGCTAGATGTACAATTAACAACATCGCTGCTAGGCTGTGAAAATTCAATAGTTATTTTTAAAAGCTACAAAAAACACAGGATAGGGTTTGCGTCGATCTAATAAATCTATTTTAGCATTTAAATAGTATCTCATAGTTTAGTTGTACATGATCCAGTATATACCACGGAAGAGGCGCAGCCTACTAAAATCAGCAAAGTACTAGGTGGTATGTTAGTTGTCCTGGTTAATTAATCAGAGGCGAGAGTAATGTAACCAATGAGGGCTGCTATTATAATCCTTAGTACTAGGCTGGTCCTCTTCTTTCTCTCTGATTGATTCATGTTTATTATATGTTGTATAGCACTAATAAACTTAAGATGTCAAACTAAGGAACTTACTTTCTAATTCTTTAGCTATATAGTTAACATTGTCTTATAATTAATATGTAATGGCTATTTAAATAGTAGCTGTTGAATGAATATATTGTGAAATTAATTGTAATAAGGCCATAGACATCTTGATTGTGGTTTTATATCTGTCTAGGCATAATTTGTGCTTATTATAGTTTTCTAATATGTTTGTACCTTGTGCGCTAGTAATAATAGAAGTAAAAGGTTATATTGTAGCTACATAATATTATGTTGTTTGGTAACTTTGGAGATCTACTTTTTTAATTTATTTATCTACTGTGACGCCGCGCTAGATGAACAGGATATTAGCTTTATATATATTGACTATACGAATTCCCTTTGGTAAAACCAGTTTATACCTTTTTGATATATGTTTCTTTCTAGGCATAAGATTCTTATATTCAATTAGCGATGTTAAGACCGAAAAAAAGTTTAGAAAATATAGACGGATTTGGCGTATTTTATAGTTTCTTAATGTAAATGGTCAATAGATTCTTTTAAAATCATTTAACTCTAGAATAATCATAGTAGTATCCAGGTAACACTATCTGACCACAAAAGCGGACGGATCTTTAGTATGAGTCATATATGTGGTAAAGGCTAAGTAGCTTGCTAATAAGTTCAATCCATCTCTACAACTAGCTTTTAGCCATAAAGCTATGAAGCTATCTTTTTTGGTATATATATATAGATTATTAGAAGAACATAGTTAGATATTAAATTAATACGGATCATACTCTATAGAATCTATTAGATTTAGATTTTCCGAGAAATATTATTATAGATTATATTAATAACATCCAATAGTAATTCTCTAAATTCGTAGAGAATACTTTTTGGTTTCTATGGTAAGACAATCTAATTTCTAGCTATCGGGTAAATATAGAGCGTTTCTATTACGAGGTAGGGTATTTACGCTATTGTTACAGAAAACTATATAGCAACCGCCTGCGGCGCCCAGATAGAGAGGCCTAAATAAAATATGTATGATATATCTGAAAATATACAAAGATCTGCGTATATAAGCATGGTATTGGGGAATGCTCTACCTAGTATATATAGCTAGGCATACATATATCAATTGAGCACAGAATTTCTCAGCAACCTTATCCTGTCTATGTCATTATAATGGAAGACTATAGTTTAGGCTTAGAAAATACCAAAAATATCCAATTCTAGAGTCAGAACCTGCGAGGAACTCTAGTAATATTTGTAGATAGGTAGATATTTAAAAGGTTTATTATGTCTTTCTTAATCATATTCATTGGTCTTGTTTTTAATTCTAACGACCGGCTGGGTTGCGAGTATGGGAAGGGTTTACTAAAATATGGATTATACAGCAAAACTTGGATATAGGCAACTAATTCAGCTCGCCGAAAAAAAGTTGCTTATAGCAAGAAACTGCTTACAGCCAAGTCTATATAAATATATATTTTATCAAGGGGTGAGCCCCCTAAGACATATATTTCTACTCTACCTCTACTAGCCATATAATTACTATATAATAATGTAATATTTCAAGGTAGATTCTTGGTTATTTAGACCTATATTTTCTGATTAAGCTATTCTCTGCAAGCAACCTTTGTATGAGAGAGGTGTTTTTCTAAGCAACAACCTTGTATCTAAATTTATTGCTTATTTGCATAGGAAATTAATAGAAACGCGAATTCTTGTTGCTAATATCGTGGGAAACCGTATATAGGCGGTTGTTTGTGGGGGGTTTTGTTGTAATATCTATAGCATAGAATAATATTCGAAATAAAATATGATATAGGTTTAAATTATCTAGTTTCCCGTACTCCAGCATTATAGTCCTATGAATGATATTTACCAGGTCTAGTTTTACATAAGGATTTAATCGTGTCTAGCAGCTCTGTCACCTAACACCGACACGGTTACCTCTTCTGGATTAGTTCATATTTATTGGCACGCGCCTGTTGTAAATACCAGGCGGCGAGGAGTCTGAAAACGCCCTGCGCCCTGTAGAAAAAAAAATAAAATATATCGTATAAATGTATAGAAAACAAAGCTAGCTGTACGCGTACTGTGTTAAAATATCTACGGAGTTGTCTGCGCCAGTTTCCGAAGTGCCCAGAAAGGATAGGGTGAAACGATAGTCAATCCTTGGTATGAATGCAGCACCAATTCTCGAGCTTCGAAATATAGACGATTTTACCTACCAAATCGCTTCTAGTAATACAAGGGTTAGTTACTATAGTAGCTATAGGTGATTTTACTATCATTTTAGTTTATTAGCGAACGAATGTAAATATAGCTTATATTATATAAAAATATCAACAAAGAGAAGATAGAAAATAGTTATCGGAAATTGTAGACTAAAGCAGTTACTTGTACCGCGTTTGGACAACTACAATAATTACCAAGATTAGATATAGCCATCTCTAGTAAGAAGCCCCACCCCGCCTTTGGGGGGGTTAGTCTGCTTCACCTCAACGAAAAATTTTATCTTAACAATAAAAAGGAAAGCCTTTAAGCTATTATCTAATTGCGCCTTGCAAATTAAACTAAAATAACTAATTATAACTATTGCCTCCTATCTGGCTATCTTTCTAACTAGTTAGAATTTCTATATCTAAGATAGCATATTATCTTTAAATTACTTGTTCTTTAACTGCTAAAGCTTTTAAGTTTCTTGCTTTTATATCGAATATAGTAGTTCATATCTTATATATTTAATAAGCCGTTTTCTTAATAACATTAGTAGATTATAGTTGACAATATTATATACAGAGCTCTGAATTATTATAAAATTAACTAATTTTTTATCTTTATAGCGCTCTAGAAAATAAAAGATAAAATATTATATAAAGCCCTAATTAAGCATGGAAGTATTCTTAATATAGACCTATATTTTTTAATGCTTTAATAGAATCTATATATTATAGAAGGAATATACTATCTAGTAGTAGCGATAAAGTTATAAATATTTTGAACTTATATACAGAGCTCTTTACTTTATATAAAAGGCCCGAAAACTGTTTAAATCCAAATGGATAGTCCTGTTTTTTTAAAGATAGTTTTTATTATATGCGCTTTAATGATTTCTCTATATATTTTAAGAATCTCCCTTGGAAAACGGCTTTATTATTGGATTTTATAGTTAGTCTAGTGAAATAGCTAGCTATTAATCAATTATATATATAAAATAGAAAGTAATATGAAATTTAATAGTTCTATAGAACTGCAGGAATTTGTATATCAAATAAAATCTATAGCTATTAAGTAATACTTAAAGCTCATATCTCTGTTAAGAATGACTAGACGACAGTTGCCTAAGATATTTTATTTAAGCTACTGTCACTCTATAAAAAGCACCTTTAAGGATAAAATAAATAATAAATAGACCTCTATAGCAATATATTTTATAAAAATTAGCTTTTCTATTTTTTAATGTTCTATTTTGTATAGCGCTATTAAGTCTAATTATAATAACTTTCTGAACATTAATCTAACTAGAATTTAATTTTGTTAAAATTATAGATATCCCAAGGCGGAATTTACGAGATATAGAATTTCAAAATATTAAAATCAAAAACTAAACTTTTTAAAATTAATTTCGATTCATTATTTTCTGTTTGATTAATTTAAAGTCTTTGAGAACGCGTTTAATAAAGTAATAGATTTAGATATTACTAACTAGACACATTTTTGCTATCTATATTTTACTAAAGAATTTGATTTATAGTAAGTTTAATTGTTACAGATATAGAAGAGAAATAAAGAGAACCTAAGCATTAAATCTAGCGAATTAAAGCTCTCTTCATAAGTTATTAAGCATTTTAGTTAAAGTAAGACGCAAAGTTTAAGATTTTATTTTTATAGACGCGCCTGAGGCCGCCAGTAAAAAAATATTTAATTTATATACTAATTTGCTAATATTAGATTTTCAATGGCTTTAGGGGCTTTGTAGGGCTTGAAAGTATGATTTTCAATTTTAGAATAGGAATTTAAATATAATCGTGGTAATAAAATGTAGGTTAAAGGGGCGTTAATTCTATTAATAATATGGAATTGTTCGTTAGGATAAAGCAGACGGTTGGCAACCCCCTCCTCCCCCCCGAAGGCGGGGTGGGGCTGCTTACTGGAGACGGCTAATTTTAAACGGAGGTTCTAAAGATTATTAAATATCTAAAAATTAATGAAATCTAAAAAGAAATATCGATTGTTTAAAGTTCGCTATAGCTATATTTTTGGTTATTAGCTAGGCCGAAGCGTGTTGGGAATGCCTACATTGGTTTTTGAGTATCGGCTAGATATTATTTATTTACAGTATTATCAAGGAATTTGCAAATATTTTGAACGGTTTCTCTGATAAAAAATAGTTACAAACTTACTAGAAACCTAGATATCTATATAAAGATTATATAAAGGAGATCCTATATGTTACTATTACGAAGTTATTGACAGTTTAATGAATCTAATAATTATAGAAAGATTGTTTTTTAATATTTAATCACCGTAAAAGATATAAGTTAAAGTTCTAAAAAATAGCAATATTTCATTGCTTTATTGTTAGAGGCGGTAGCTATCGTGCTAGGTGGCGGGATAGATAGAATAATCAATGGTATGGAAAATAGAGGCGGTAGGAAGACTATCTGATGGCTGAATATTCACACGATTGTTCGCTGGTCCTCCAGAAGGGATGACCAGCGGTAGGATGTTGACGTGACCCAGGGTCACGTGGGACGGCTGCGGTAGCTTACTAACCCCCTCGCGGGGTAGGGCCCTGTGCTGACATTTATATTGAATTGGCATTCTCTTAGCTTGTAAAAACTAAAAAACAAGTATTATCTCTTTAAAAATTATTTGAGAAATGAGATATGCAATTCGCTCATTATAAAAAAATAATTTCCGCATTGATTTAATACACGCAGCCATATTATTTTAATAGAAATATATAAATAGAAGAGAATATAGAAAACTTTTATCTTAACAGAATCCTCCTTTGCCTGTTTTAGCTTTTAGTTTATTTTACTATTACGTTGACTATTTTTTAACTTGCTAGCGAAGTCTTTCAATATATAATTTAATGAAAGCTTATATTTCTAGACGTTAGAACCGGTTTGACTACCTACCAGGAGTTGCTAGCAAAACCTCATTCTTTTCTATATTACTCGATATAAATAATCCCTATACCTATAGCATAAATTACCGCGCGTTTTATCACTCTTTTAAAGAGAACCTACAATTGGTATTTTTTTATTTTATTTAGTTTCTTTATGCTATAGGTCCTTGAAATGGGCGAAAAAATAATATTTAAATATTTAGCGCCCACTTTAAATTAGTCTCTATTTTTTCCTAAGATCTGTTTATTTTTGCACGGCTAGACTATACTATCTAATACATAAAAGGGCGTATAAATATTTAGACTCTGAAACTCTCTCTAATATAAAAAGCTTGCAGTTCCTCCAGAGATTATCATAAGGGAATTGGGCGAATAATGTCTAGTAATCTTTATATAGTAGCGTGCGTTATCTAATGTTTAGGTAGTCTCTATCTAGCTACTTCAAAGAAAACAACTTAATGTAACAGTAGGTAGTGGAAAAATATATAACTATGATTTCCCCTAATTGTCGACTTTCTAAGCTTATTTCTGTGAAATTTTAATTTTGAGTTAGTAATAAAGGTAGTACATAGGACCTTACAAATATTTTAAGAGATTTCTATCTTTGTAGACAGTAACTAAGTAAATAGTTTTTCTAAATCCAGTACTTAGGATCGATTATAAGTTATATATCTAATATAATAGATAAGGATGGCTCTATGTAATATTATGTGGGATGGGAGACTTTACTAAAATATGTAGAATTCTGTCTTATTCCTTACCATCTACAGCTATACTTATTTAGGAAAAGCATATTGTAGTAACCAATTACTACTAACCAATGTTAACAGTACTATATGTACCCGCATCATACCGGGGACTCTGGGTCTTTAATATAGTGTGCTCTATACAAAGTTTATATAAAGAGCAGCCTAGACAGAAAAAAAATCCATGGCAGGTGGAAGTGTTGCTAAACACCTCTAATAATATACTATAAGTATTACTGATTCATCTCCATACGTATAGAGTATGAGCGAAAAGCTCATTAATAAATTTAGGGATATCCAAGCAATTTAAAAAATGTACAATATTCCAGGTAAGATGCCTACGTTACTACTGAATAACTAAAAATGTACTGTAATTGGTAGATAGGGGACGTGATAAAAATAAATTATCAAAAGGTTGATTATCAAATTTAAAAATATAACTTAGTATATAGGTTAATTCCTAACGAAATTTTCGATATTTCCAGCATAAAAGCTACCTTTGTATAATGCAACAGTGCGGAATTCTAAAAAGTATCAAAGTTTACATATGTCCAAGTCTCAGCTACTAAAAACGGCTTATTAGTATCAGATACACTCATATTACAGATATATCTTATTCATCACGATTTCAATGTTTACTAACACCTAGAAAATTATAGGGGCTAATCTAGCTGTGAATCTTTCAAACCACTGAAGACTATCCATCTATACTAGAATTGGATTTATAAATATTTATGACGAAGTACCAAAGGAAGACAGAAACATTATATAAGTATAAAAACACCAGAAAAATAGAATAATAGAAAAGTGGATCGTGTAGACACAGTCTGATAGCGCCAATTCTCTTGAAATTATAGTATAGAATATAGTGGTAGGTCATAAATAAAAATCAGTAAAACTAAATTATTTACACTATTATAATAGAGGAGTTGGAATCCTTCAGTTAGCGTATAATATTCTTCAGTATAGATTGTAGAAGTTGTACCAGTTATGTTCTACTCTTTACATATCTAAATTCTTAGTTAACATATATAAGTGTACTACATACCCCTACATAGATCCTATGCCTGTAGTTTGAAGTCAGATGTACCTTTTAGCAAATAACAAAAAAATTAGTTATTATAATTTCGCTAAAACTGGGATATTTCATTATAAAACTAAACTAACTCGGCAACTAAACCTTAATCAAATAAGAATATAGTTATTATAACTTTAAAAATACTGTCAGAAGTCTATATAATACTGTTTTTATTCTTATATTTTTATCCAGGTCTTGTTCTATCAAATAAGATTAATAGACCGAAACTATTAAATATTTCTAGTAAGCAACCGCTTTCAAAAAGTAACACCGCTATACCTAGGAATAATTCCCATCTTAACAGTAATTTCAAGCCTAACTTATTTCGTACAAATACTATGATAGATTCTTAAACTTAAATAAATATTTGATAAGGAAATCTACATGCTAATAATAGCCGCGTGTAGGAATCGGATATTAGCGACATTGCTACATTAATTTAACATTCTATTCACCAATAGCCTAAGATATATCTGTAAGTACCCCACTTATAAGAAGACCAATAAGGGTCTTCCCGACATTTAAAAAGATTCTGTTAATCGAAATCCGTTGGCGTTATTCTCTATGTAGAATATCTAAATTATAAATAATTGAGCCCTGAATTTCAAGATAAAATATGGAAATGGCGCGCAACATATAATTAGTTAGAAAAAGAAAATATTCTCTAAATCATAATGGTAGCTTTAAAATAACTTAAACAGCCAATTACAGGATTGGAGCCGTAGTTTACTAGAAAAGTGTGGAGTAATATCTAGTATATTAATAATTTAACTATGAATAATATAAACCAATCAAAGACTTACGATAAAACGGGAAATTTAGAAGCTGGAGCACGCGTACATAGAATAGGGTAGTTTCCCATTAATGCATATAAATATTAAAAGTTATATTAGACTGAAGGGGGGTACGGAAAAGCGTTCATAGTTCAACCCTGTATAGTAATATATATATGTATATCACTGAACTAGTTTAATAGGATAATATTAAATTGGAGTATTTACTAGAGAAGTAGCTATTTTCTCAGATACAGTCGAGAAAAAAAGATAGTAAATTTGCTCTAATATTTATGTATATACAGAGGTATTTACCTTACTATACTAGCGAATATGATTCATACAAGTCTGTTTCTAGAAGTATAAAGCTTTCTGTATAATAATTTCTCTTGATATTGATTGCTGCTAGTTATTATAATATATCTTTAATTATTAGATTTGTGTTGTAAAACCCTTCCTCTAATAAAAACTAGGGATATTTATTTCACCAGAGGTTTATTAGAGAAGTATAGAGGCTATTCTATTGTTTCAATCTCTAATTTATAACTTATAAACTACTTCAATTAGTTAAGCTATATGTATTAATTTAATGTATAGATTATAATAGACTTCGTAATATTTAGCTAGATATTATCTAGGAATCTAATATGACAAATAACTAGTTATATGGCTAAATTTCTCTCATAAAGAATTATATTTAAAATATATTAATCTTAAAATATTATCTATCTAAAAAGTGCACTAAACTATAATTCTATTTTTTTAATAGTAGTAATATATTTTTTTCGACTTATTACTGTGGAAATTAGGCTAAAAATACTATTCAGCTAGATAAACCAAATAAAATCTAATGAAGTATTTAAAATTATATATATATTCTTAGTATAGTTTGAAGATATATAATTTTAATATACTATAGTTTGATAGCGGCTTAAAGCCATCACATTATTAATAATACTTACTATAATTATAATAGTAAGATAATATAATTGTTTTACATAGTCTTCCAACTAGTACATAAATAAATAGCTAAAATAGAATAATTTAAAGACACGTTTTTATATAATTTAAACTAATATACTTAGATTTTGATGTATAGGAGTTATTCTAGTGGTTTAATGTATAAATATATTCAATACTAGGACTTATAGAAACTGGAGCCCTTAAACTAGTTTTTAGAAATCTTGGTAGTAAGGTAGATATCATTCTAGTAAAACTACCATAATATATACTGTTACAGTGTGGCAACTAGAAGTTCTATCTCCGATCGCTAATATATATTTGAAAGATAACTGTAGTAAATAGTTTGTAATACTATTTTTTAAAAGTTACTATATTAGTTCGATATATTCTCTCCTACTAAATGTCTCTTCATCTCGTTAACCATGATATTACATAGCTGAATCATGGATTTATTACGATATATGATATAGAAACTTTCCGGGGAAGGTTGCGATAGCCCTGTCAAATCTAAATATATATATGCGTATAGCACTGGGCGTTTGAAAATATACTTAATCGATGCGTTTATTCTTAAAATATTATACTATACCTGTAGTTCTGAAGACGAAACTCCCACTGCACCCAATAAAGGTATAAAAATAGAATGCTATATTATAGTCTCTTTATGAGGGCGCCTAGAAATACTATGATTAGGACATATCTTTTTATATGTATGGAGAGTAGAGGATAATATTCTATACTACTACTGCCACAAGTTATGTACTAATATATATAATTGAATAGTTCATACGTGTCTCTAGATGGGAGAAGAGATACGATTACATATATATAAATAGTAAGACTAGGGATAAGCAGGTAGAGATAACATAAGAAAAGAAAGAAATTGGAAGATAGTATTCTTGTCTAGAAGTAGTAGAACTTATATGGAAGACAGTTTTGGAGGGGCTGGTATTTACTTTTTCTTTTTAGATCTCTAACCTTCTTAGTGTAGTAATTAGATGTCTATACTATGCTGATCCAGAACAACTATTGAAAATTATGTATTATAATTATCAAGAAAGCTTTAAAAACATAATTATATTATTAATTATTGATATGTATAAACTCGCCCCGCCCTCTAAATTAAAACATCGTTACAGATTTGAAAAAATAAAAATTGAAATACCATTACAAGATACCATAGATACTAAAGTTATTAATAAGATGTCATAACAGTCTAACATTATGAGAAAAAAAAGATTTATAGTATCTGATATTATAAAAAATTCCTTATATAGTTCTAAAGTTAATTCAATTTTCCATTTCTATTATTATTATTCTTTATCCCAATGCCTCAATCAGAAACTATTTACAGTTCGAATAGTCAATAAATTATTTATATCCTGTAAAAAGCTTGATATAGTTTAAAGCGGTTCAAATTATTGTAGAACGAAAAATTTGTGGGTTCTCTAGAGAGCTTTATACTTGGAAAAATTCAGCGCAAGAGATGACTATGACTGCCTTTTATTACTGATTTAAAGAAAGCTAGTTGATACAGTTATTATTCGTATTAATAATGCTATTGCGACAAGTAATTACAGAAAATCTTAATTAATTCGTAGTTTGAATAACAGTATTAAACATCAAGATTATAGTTAACACTATATATTTCCTAATATAATATTAAACGCGATAATAAAGCGAACTCATCACCATTGACAATTTATAGGAATAATAATATAATTGATTGATTGATCGATGATTCTTATACCTGCTGGAGCCGCCTATTTATCGTACAGCAGGCCATTTAGGTTGGTGTACCAAGTCTAACACCGAGGGGCTTCTTAATATCTAAATACAAAGACAGAAAAAATACAGAAAAGAAGAGTTAGAAAGCCTGTATAACTAGGCTACTAGTTCTTCTATAATAATCCCTAGGCTAGGTCTAGGGCGACCTCTGAAATCTAAGATCTATTAGTTTTTTTTAATAGTACAGTTACTTTCTGCTAGTCCTTTATAGTATAGAGAAAATTTCTAAGTAAATAGATAGATCTTTCTATTGTTTAAAAAGATATACAAGATACAAGCTACCCCGCCTGCCTAGACGTATATATTAAGTAGACCCTAGTCTTTAATAGACTTATCTAAATCTTAGGAGCTACTATCCAGGTTCTAGATAGATTAATTAATTCTTAGGCTTTCTTCAGCGGGTGCCTTATAGATAGAATTCTGCTGGCAACGGGGTTTACCCATAGACCTGTAGGCGACCTAATTAGCCCCCTAACTAAAATAGGTTCTACTAGGGACTTGCCTACGTGACGCCCTACCGCTACGTCACACTATTGGCGAATAATAATATAAGTTAAATGTATATTGAATAATTTTTAGTTAGAAATTAGTTATCCTTAGCAGGAAGACCTGCCCCGCTTTCGTTGAGTTTGTCTGCGATAGCTTGAGCAATAGTAACAATAAAAGTATATATTTGGCTACTATTGTAGCTATATATATAGGTTTAGGCTTACAAGAAATATCATCCAAACGCTCGAGTCTATTATCCTGACCTAAATTTACTATAGTAGGATCTGCATCTGCCTTTCTGCCGCCTTCCTAATAGAAAGCCCTAATTTTCCGCCCTCCGTCTCTTTACACTAGGATAGCAAGTAAAAAAGCTACTTCATACTACTATACTCTATTATACCTCTTTCAATTCAAGCGCTTTTTCTTCAAATAGAAACAATCATTTGAAAAACTTTTTGTATCGGCATTATAATCGAATTTTTAAATAATCTTAGTTAAATTAACGACAAATTGAGCGATTTTTTTAACCCTTTACTAGAAATTACGACTGAAAATTTGATTAAATATCAAATTCTCCGTTTTTGCGCTCGCTCAAGATAACGTATAATAATATATCTATTATTTTATAACTTTTTGGATGCGCTAATAGCTTTATCATTAAGAACAGCGGTTAACGCTAAAATATATAGGTTTTTATAATTAAGATCTATACATTTTTTAACGTAAAGATTGCGGTCAGTATTAATTGAAATCTCGTCGCTCAGCGGTAAATATAAGTTTAAAGCCTACCCTCAATATTATAAAGCTTTCGAACGCTGGTAGCTTAAAAGCTTGAGTGATTTTATAATTATTTTAGCTTGTTTATTTTAACTCTAAAAGCTTATTAGTATAAAGTTGTCGCGAGATTTAGATTGTAAATTTAGGCTTTAGGCTAGGACGGCCTTTAAATACAGAGAATGCGAGCTATCCTATATTGAACGAATTTTAATATAGGAATTCGACGCGAAATCTACTAAATTCTACGGGCCACTATGTTTCATAAACTCTTAAACATCTCCTTTTCTATTTAAACACTTATTTATTCGACTCTAAAGAATAGAAAATAATATGTTTAAATACCAAATTAAGGAAAATCATCGAATTACTACTTCTATTTTTTTTATATTAAATTTCCGTGTACAACATATTTCTTAATATAGATTATATAAAATTATCACTAATTATTATACTGCTTCTAAAGATTACCGATATTAACGCGTTAAATTAAATATTATTTATCATAAGAAATCTTATATCTAAATAAGACGAGATCATGTATTTTTCTACTATTTTATCTAGCAAAAATCTATAGAGATTATTAGTTAAAAGACCCCAGAATTATTCCAACTAGAAATTTATTAAATTTGTCAAAAATCTAGCTAGAAGCGCCTTATTTTCTCTGTCTCTAGAGTATAAGATAAATATTACAAGCTGCGGCGGCAGAAAGCTATTAAAACAAAGTTCATCAAAGAGCTATATAAAAAAAGTTATATTTATGCTATAAATGCAGTATTCAGAGATTTTTTCCGCTGTTGTAAGATCTGGAAAAAATATAAATATCTAATTAAATCCTTTATACCAGGAGTTTCTCGCCTATATTAATTCGAAATAACATTAGAAATTTAATATATAGTACTTTATATCTTTGTCTGCATCGTAACTTTACCTAAGAATAATCTCTACAACTAGATACCTATTAGAAAGACTTTAAATTCTTTATAAACAATAGCTTACTATTATATAGTATTGTTTAAATATATGATTTCTAGCTAACACCAAAAAATTAGATAGAATTTTAAACAAAAATATCTGTACAGCAAGTTAGAAATTTTACTTTTTTAGCAAGCTATCGGCTAGATTTCAAGTATATACTAGGATAGATTCTACAAATTTATAAGTATCTGTTTTATCTACTAAGCCTATTTAAGAATTCTATCGTTATATACGGGATATTAAGCTACTATCTAGAGTCTTCTATAGATATTATTAGAAATAAATTTAAATAGAGGGCTTCCCACTTTAGCCTTAAAAAATACATTCGTAATAGTATATATTATAGGACTTTTTGTCTTTAGCTTCCCGAATCTACTAAAGCTTATAAAAGTTCGAAATATAGGCAGCTGCGCGGTGCACTAAATAAAGCGCAGTTTCTCAAGACAAGAAAATTAACTATTAGGTGGAGACTGAGGTTATAAAGGACAGTAAAAAGGCAGCGGAGACGGTGGTAGCGGATAGGATAGATAGGTAGGCAGGCAGGTAGGTAAGCAAGCGATGATTACAGAGAATATAGTTGAGAAGATAATATAGGAAGCGATTAAAAATGCACTAAAGAAAATATTCTAGACAGCGAAGATAGGCAGGTAGACCGGTAGGAGCCCTACAGAGGTATTCATAATTGTTTACTTCTAACGGTTCAACGGGTGAGTGGTCCAGACGGATGAGTGGTCTAATTTTCCCGTATTTAGATAAAAATTTGACTTTATCAAGCACTAACACTGTTAAATCTTACTAAATATATGAAATTATAGCTATCTACTAGGGTAATTTCAAATTATATATCTGATTATTCTATACCTACTACAGCATTACAGAGCTTATTAATAAAACGCTAAAGTGGATTCTGTAAGGTACTTATTAAGCTGTATATTAAGCTGATAAACACAATTTTCATCTTTCTAACTGTTTCTATATATTAAGAAGGTAGTTATTTTCTATTTTAGCGCTCTTTCTTATCCTTTTCTATTATTTTTATCTATTTTTAGCGCGTACAGCTTTAATTTTTTACTTTAAAAGTAGCTATATTTGTATTACTATCTACGCTGCTTTTTTAGGATATTAAATATATATAATAGGATTATTAGAAAACTGTTATTTTTATTAATGCTATTTTATAATTTTTAAATCTTATAATTTAGCTGGCGAGTATTCTACAGAACTTAAAAAATAAAGAAAATTAAGGTTTTAACTAGTAGTAGTATAAGTATATATAGTTAAAAAATAAGCGTAAAAAATATATTTTAAATTAAGCAGTTTAAGTCATTTTAAAATCGCTATAAATATTAGCCGTAATAAAAATTTATTTGTATATATTCGGACATATTCCATACAGTTTTTAAAGAGTTTTTTATATATTTTTTTAAGCGGGCTAAAAACGTCTATATTAAATAGTTCAAGAAAATATAAAATATAGATAAATATAGGGATATATTCTTATATTCTACTTATAGAAATTATTGAATTTAGTGGTTAAATAGCTACTATAACTATTAAGAATAAGTAAATACTTTATACTAGTTATATAATATTTAAGGGTAGGTTAAAATATATTTTAGCTAAAGAAAGCCTATTTTATTAGTTATCTAGTTATTTTAACTAATAGAAATCTACTCATTATAAGATAGTTTAGGTTCTTTGAACTAGGCAGCCTGTAAGATACTAATTTTTAATATAATAACTAATAGTAGATATATATATCTTAATTATTTTAATAATTATAATCTATCTATAATTAATTACTCTAAATAATTCTACGCGGTTATTTACTTCGCTTAACTATAGTAATTATTTTTAAAATAGAATAAAGTTCTATTATCAAACTAGTTTCGTTAAAATTCTAGATATTCCTTTCATGTATACTGTACCCTTAAATAGTTATTTATATAATATTAAACTTTAAGCTTATAATATTTACATTTTTCTATTTTATATACTAATAAATAATATATATATTATATACGTAGTTTGAAATAGTATCTAATAAAAATATAAGGCTAGTTAATTCTAAAAACTGTAGATATACCTTATAAATAATTGTGTAATATTTAAGCTATTCTACGTAGAATTTCCGGCTAGATTAAACTCATAGTTATCTATATCTCGTAATTGTTTTATAAGCAATTCTTCTTTATATATAGTTAATTTTTAGTTATTAGCGTGTATTTGTAATTGTAACTTTATTCTATTTGGCTATTTAAATAGCGTAATTTTAAAAATACTAAAAATTATAGCGGCGCGTATTTTCGATCAAAAATTTTTAAATTATAGGTAGATGCTGCTATCTAAATTCTATCTCATAAAAAAGATATTCCCTATGATAGTAATAGAATGAAGACGCGTTAAATATAAAGTTCTAAATTAGATAGGGGTAGCAGAGAAAATTGGACTACTTATGCATGTGGACCACTCACCCGTTAGGACGTTAGTTATTTAAGAAATATATCTTATAACGTGTCGCTTTTATATATTAAATTTAGTCGGTTTGAATAGCAGTTTTAATGGCGGGCACGGGCCCTACCTGTGAGGTTTTACAAGATTGACAGGCGTCGAATTTCACCGGCAGTATCCCGATTAGAGAGGTGCTGGTCCTACTGTACTGTCTAGGTTAGGGTAATAAACTCGAATGTTTAGGTGATACTAATATATTGCAAGCCTCTATTTATTTAGAAGTATATTTATATATATATATATATATTTAATATCTCTAGTTTCCGCTAGACACACGCACCTATATAACTGATTAAAATATTAGGAGTCTATAGAGATAAACTAAATAAAACTTTTTATAGTCTACATCTCCTTTAGAAGCTGATCCGGGGAGATATATAGATATATATTCTAGCTGGTATATTAAGGCCTATAGAAGCAGTGATTAAAAAAAAGGGGTAGTGTACTGAATATTAGACAAAGATTGCTTTAATTTTAACTTAATGGAATAGCTCTTTTTCTATAGAATATTCGAATATAACGTTCTTATTGGACTGGTCTAGAGGTATATATATATTACTATAGGTGATCGAACCGTTGTTGTTGCCCCGTGACGGAATTACGCAGACCTTCTGCTATAAAATATAACTACCTACCATAGGAAAAGAATAGAATGTTAAAGAATCTATTTTTCATATCGAATTATTGTACTTAATATGTAGTACTCTATCTTTCCTCGGATAATATATATAATATAGATATACGTATGTGAAACTTTCCTAGCATTACTATTAAGAATAGTATACTGGTAATCCTTATTGATATAAATAGATTATTTCGTTAAAATTATAGTAATTCTTAAAAATCTAATTTATTTAGATAGCAGAGTATGATAGCTAAAATAGCTACTTCTCATTACTAAGATATATTTATCGTTAAAAAACGATAGACCAACCTCATAAAAACAGCATGTTCTGCCTATTGGAGCCGGTAACCAGCGGTAATACTTTTTGTAAATAGCCCTTTAAAATGACTAACAATCTAACTTTAGTCTAATTACACATTCTTTCTATAGTTATTATGTATTATATAAGAGTGCTAGGTAGTATAAGGTAGTCCCAAAGCTATTAAGAAAAATATAATACTGAAGAATTAGTCCACTGCGCGATTCAACTAAGTGCCTATTATTTAAAGCTTGGTTCACTATATGAATATGATTTTATATGAGTTGTAAAAGAATATACTGTATGCTCTGCCTTTCTGCCTAGCGTGCCTCTCTTCTGGACATTAAAATATTGAGTTTTCGTTAGTTATGTCCAGTAGTAAGTGTAGATAGTATATAATAACTTCAAAAATTTACAGAAAATTGAGAACGGAACCGAAAGTTGACCTATTTAATTTTAAGTCCTATGTCCGTGGTCACTTGTTGTTAATTTTATATATGCTATATATTCAGTGTGGGTCAAAGTATTAGTATAATTTACCAGTGTTCATAAGCACCACAAGACCCATTGAGAACCCTTCCAGGTAGTGAGCTAGAAATCAGTACTTAGGTGCCTTGTAGAAGTCGACTTAAAAAAACCTTGATTATCCGGTTGTTTCATCTTCTTCTAATTAATTAATAATAGCTGTCAGAGGTTCAATTTAGGGACTTAATTATAGTTTTTTTGGGATAGTTTTGTTCTGTCCGCTTGTTTTGGGATGCTTTAAAAGGTTAAACAAATTTTATGCTAGTAATATGCGTCCCGTTACCGCTGATAACTTGTATACTTAAGGATTTCCCCCTTGCAACCTTTTAGTCGATTAAGTATAAAGGAAAAAAAAAATGTAAACCCTGCCTTTCTACCTAATATTTATTTGTCCTGGGTCTTAATGTTGATGAGATAATATGGCTATTTCTTTGTTCACTGTTCTCGAGATGAGTATACAACTTTAGAATAATTCTTAATATAGAATACCTTGAAGTATAAATTTTATTCTTTATTAGAAGAGTATCACGCTCTTTGTATACTGAGTTCAGTGGTGAAATCAATAAAAAATATTGTGATCTGTTATATTTTGATGATACATTCGTGGCAGTAAATTATTTTAATCTGATAAATGGCAGCATACAGACTTTAATACATTTATATATATTTGAAGAAATTAATTATATAAAATATAGCCGTCTCTAGTAAGCAGCCCCACCCCTCCTTGGGGGTTGGGGCTGGTCTGCTTCACATCAACGCAAAATTTTACCTCAGCGCAATATTATCGCTATGTTGCTAATTTTATCAACCTACATTAATCAACCTATTGGAGGAATATTGATTGCCAATATCTTCAAAGATATTTCCAAAAAACTTTATCCAGTAAATATTTTTAAATATTGAATTACATCGAGAATTCTCCCTAGAGGCCTGTATATTTAAACTATTCTTATAGGTTTCTAGATTTACATATTTACTATAGAAAGCACCTGTCTTCAGGCTTTAAATAATCTCTAAAATAATAAAAAGTAAGCTGAAAATTATAATATTAAGTTAATATACTTGGCTCCCTATAGAATGGTAAGACATCTTTAAAAAATATATTAAATATAATTTATCTAATAATTAAAGTCTAGCGAGATCATATAATCTATTATTTTTTAAGGATATAAGTAGAATTTACTTTTCATATAACTATATCTAGTTATGTAAATAGATTTTAATATGTAGATATATCTATACCTCAAATCTCTGTAGAAAATTACATGAAACAGGACTATTTTTATTTTATCTTTATGTAATAAACTAAAAGGTTTTTTGGATTAAGGTCTACTGGTCTGCATTCTCTATTTAAATCCAAGATTTTACTTTCCGGCGGAGTAAAATCCGTGAAATACTATAATATTGCGTTGAGATGAAGCGGCCCACTCCCCAGAAGGCGGGATTAGTCTGCTTACTAGAGACAGCTACTTCTTAAGTTAATTAATATTAAGACGAACTTATATCATAGATAAAATACTCTTTCTCCGGTTATTCGTTCATTACCTAAAATGTTTATGTAATTGCTACTACCCTTTCTAAATAAGACGTTGTTGGCTACATTATATTTCAGTTATACTGTAATATAGTACCTTGTAACTGTCTGCGCTAATTTCACTGG
Source organism: Aspergillus terreus NIH2624 (assembly GCF_000149615.1). Lineage (NCBI taxonomy): Eukaryota > Fungi > Ascomycota > Eurotiomycetes > Eurotiales > Aspergillaceae > Aspergillus > Aspergillus terreus. Next base: position 22,377 of record NT_165951.1, read on the forward strand.
TTAGTAAAGTACGCTTTCCACGTTCCGCTACTTCGACTTACTATCGCCAGAGAAATTAGTAAAGATAACAGTCTATACTGTTACTGACAAGTTACTGCTATATGGTTGGTCAAAAGTCTCCTTACATTTCAATTTTTTTTTAAAAAATAACCACTTTTAAAAGACAAATAACTGTACCACACAAAAATATAAAGATATAATATTTATACAGTTGTTAATTTATATTAATATCATATATACTACCTATAAATAGAGTATACGATCTTCAGCCGGCAGAGCATAAAATAAATTATACTATTAATTATACTTCATAGGATAGCCTTCTATACTTCTTTAATTATATACTAAAAGCGGTTTGATTAAGTCTAATTAATATAAGATCTTAGTATAAAGAAGAATAGTTAAAGCTTTAGAAGCTTCTTTAAAGAGTTCCAGCCGTATTCAATTAAATTTAAATTAGGCAAATATAATGATTGATATATAGCCTGGGATAGTATGGCTTTTAAATTGTGAAATATATATAGACGCGTCAATTTATTAAAAATAATATTACACTTATAGATTAGCAGAAACCCTTGCTCTAAACAGCGAAAACAGAATTATATTACATTTTTATTTTTAAGCGCGTATTCATTATAATCTATGCTAATTAACTCTAACTAGCTACTATACTATCTTTTCTATAATTTTTAAGGCTTATAAGATTGAGTCAATAAACCTCATTTAAAAATCTAAAATAAATTAGGTTAAACTATCAGCTGTATAATATAATTAGAAGATAGTATATTTTCCTAGCTAGTAAAGTCGCGCTATTAATATGTAAATTCAAAGCATTCCTCATAGTTTTAAAGTTAATAAATATTCTTTTTTACTTTCCTATTCACATAAATTTTATTTTTATAAGACGTTTTATTATCTACTTAAAGATACCTTCAGATATACTAGTAATAAGAGTTCTCTATAATAATATGCTTTAATAGACTAAATAACAGATATGTTAGGTTAAAGTTTTTGTTTCTTAGGTCTTTTATTATAAAATTAAGATTTCAGCGTAAATCAGCGTAAAACCTTAACACTTTAATATTATAGATTATTTAATAACTATAATTATATAATTTTGTAAGTGTAGATAACAATTACCTAATTTTTAGAGTTACTAGAATAACTACACGCTATTTAACAGAAAGCTTATAACTTAGGCTTTACCCTATATTAACTCCGGTTCTAAAAGACTTTATCTTCGTAGAGTAGAAATTAGTTAAAAAGATAAGTTTTTGATGCGTCACGCGGAAGCGAGAAGTATAAGGAAACTTTTGACTCACTATATACTACGAGGTAGTTATAAAGATTTAGTAATAAGCTTTATTTATCTAAACCAATATATCATTGATCGGAACAATCAGTAAATTATTTAATTCTAAAAACTAGAGTATGATATAGCTTTGATTTATGACCACTATGGCTGAAGTACTAAGAAGTATAGGACATCTCAAAAAAAAGATCTATATTATTCAATAATAAGTCCGCATATGATACAGTCAGACCCCCGTATTCGACTTTCGATATATAATTACAATTATAGGCGTTTATATTTGATAATGAAATATATAGTGATAAATTAATACAGAACATTTAAATAGTATGTCTAAGGAATATACTGTCTCTTAAGCCTCATATTATCGATTAAGAGCCTTTTACACTTACCCAGAGAGTAGAATATGAATTTATCGTTATCTATTAGAGGGCCATCGAATTAAGTTATACAATAAATAGGGATAGTTTTTTTTGGTATCATCTGTGACACTACTTTGATAAATAGCTGTTAAGTTATGTTTACTATATTTACTGAATTTAGCAAATATGCTACTAATTATAAATTCCAATATAGGATTTTCTTATATTTATAAGCTTGCCTAGGGCCGTTGTCGGAGGATGTATATGTGTTTTTCGCTATAGTTTTAATGTTTAATAGGACAACATGATTCTAACCATAATAAAGTCGTAGAATTCTAGCATATCTGTAATCTTTGGCTAGCTTATAAACCAGTGGGTCAAAAGTTCAAATACACCTGAAAATTGCAGCTATTTAAAAGGCGCGTTTCCCAATCCTCTATTGCGTGATAGGCTGGAAACGCAATAAATATTCCTAAATATGAAATAAAGCCTGGCATAACCAGCATAATATAAATTTAATTGAATATGGAGAAAGTAATAGCAATCATATTATATAAACTCTGTAAGATTTATATCATTTCTAACTATACCAGAAAATAAGGGAATTTTGGATCATTTTATTAGAATATAGTTCTAAAAAATAAACCAATATAAAGATTTCTTTACAGCATCGTAAGTAGAACTAAGTTGTATAGTACTGCATTGAAGCCTTATTTTTTCTTCCCTTATAATGATTAAATAATTAACCTTGATTAGCTAATATAATGATACATCTACCAAATACCTGTAAAATATTGTTTATAACTAAAAAAAATAAATTATTCCGGTAAATCTCGATTAGATACACAGGATGACTTCCTCGGGACCACAAAAATCGGGCGGAATACTTATTAGGAGACAAAGTGCTCTTAGTTAACTTACCTATATTATCTATAAATCTAAGCCCGGTTTACCTATTGATAAAATATTTTTCGTTATCCCCTATCTCCTGGGATTGTTTTTACGCGGGAATAAAAAACGAAGTACTTTCCGGGAAATCAAAGAGCTTTGAACAGACTGCTTCATAGATATCAAGGGAAGCGCCAAGGGGCGGAAAGTTCTGCTGCGGCGGAGAGAACAAAGCGTTTTATATTTAAAAATACGCTCATCGATTAAATCACGCTCAACTTATGCTGGATTACTTAAATTAAATTAGTGGTTCTATCTTTTCAGGGCTAGGTCAAATAGCTGCGTAATCTTAGCAGAAAATCTGTATCTTGTATTTTATGCTTTCTTTTCGCTAATGTCGGCTCAGAAACTATATTTTGAAGTAGATAGTTAAGGAGGTACGTGAATTAGAACCTAGAACCACCTTTCGACCCGTAAAGATGCATATGTGTATATAATCATTCATATAAGAAATTTTTAGATATTGTCTAAGGATATTACTATGTGACCTATACGAATAATATTGAACCTACTAAAGATAATCCTGACCTTATTCATTCAGGCTTAGAACATTGCCCGTGTATTATAGAAATTGATCTTTTTTAGTACTACGTAAAAGGCAATTCTGAGAATGCGAAATTTATTAATCTGTACTTACTAGTATCTCCTAACTACATGAATTTTAGTACATGTTTGATATTCGACTATATTGATTAAGATTGGAATATACAGTAGTAGGCGTTTAATTATCTGTTCATTAGAGGGCTATATAGTCGATCTATCCTTGCCATAATTTAGCTATTTGACAAAATAGTACGGGAAGCCTTTATAACCTAAAGAAGACAACTAGATTATCTTCAATATTTCAATATGTTTTATACACTTTTTTATTGTTTCAATGTAAAGCACGAACGACCCTTGATATATACTATATTATTGGTATATATACTATATATAATGTGTTTTTTTAAAAAAAATACATGGGCACTCATATTATTAAAAATATGTCGAACTGTACCACCAGGCCAAAAAATGTGACGCGACACTAGCTGGTAGTAATACAGTACTATATAGTAGTCCGATCTGTCCGAGAAGGCATAATGTACCTTCTAATTGAATATATATTTCTACCAATAAAATTTATTGTATCTTTTTAATAGGAGCTACTTACAGCTAAAACTCATATAATCTCCTTATAACCTTAAACTACTGTATCTTCTAAAGTTTGGGTATATTTCTTAAAAATTCAAGATCTTTATCTCGGGCATAATCACTATATATACTAATTTTGGATCTTTTTTAATTATATTCCTAGTAAGCGGCTCCAATGAGCAAATCTATTCCGCCTCCAGAGAGTTAGTCTGCCATAGCTTAGCGATGATCATAGTTTAACAAAGTGGCTATTTCGCTAATTATATATGTTCTAAATTTATATAAAAGACTATTTTACATATAGATCATATACATTAAAGACTATTCAGAATTATTTATAGAGGCATTTTTCAAAAATTGATTCTCTAGATTGTTTTATATTGAGATATGTTTTAAAGGGTTCTTTTTTTATATTTTTCGAATAATATATAATACTAGATGTAAGGTTAAATAATACTATTATATCTAGAACATATTTTATCTAGATATTAAGAGAAATAAGAATACTGACCTACTTAAAGACTTCATAAAAATATGATATCTAGTTTATACGGTACTATATCTATCTTTTATATAGTAATATATATCTAGCGATATGTATACTTTAAACTTCTTTATAACCCGTATTAAAGTACTATAAGACTTTACTGATATAATTATATGCCCTTTTTAGAATATAAATTCTAAACCATAGAAATATAGACTTTATCCTTAAATTATTAATTTATCTATGTGGTTAGAGCATAATAGCTAAAAAAGCTACTTTTTATTCTTAAACCATGGTAGACTAACTCTCTAAAGGCGTAGAAGGTCTGCTGCTTATTAGAAATATTTATAGTTATAACTATATTGGCTTTTTATAGAATTTTTGTATTGGCTATGAGTCTCTAAAAGTTATGTTATCTTTAGTCTTAAAACATAGAACTCCTAGATATATTATTTTTATTTTAAGCTATGTAGTCAGGTTAATTAATTTTTTAATTTTAGCATTATATTTTATCACCATTTTTAGTATATAAATAGTCTAGTATACCACTTAGCATATATATCTATAAAAATTTCCTGATTTACATGGTACTCTTAAAATAAAATACAGTACTATTGCTTTATTAGGCTAATACCCCTCTAACCGCCATTAAAAGTCATACGTTGTATAATAGTAGTAATGTCACTATAACCAGTTATTACTTATCAATGTACAACTTTCGTCAATTGCCGCTTATTATGACTAATAATAGCTAAACATTTCTAGTTATAGATCTGTAGTTTCACTTTAACTATTTTTTTTTAAAGAAAAGACTATAAAAAATCTAAATTGTTTTCTATGGCTAACTATTATGCTAGTGGCGCATTCCATGAATTTATTTTTAATTTAGTCTATGGATTCGGAACAAAATTTTATAGAAATAATGTATATTTTTCATTTCACAAAGCCGCTCTATCCCCTCTAATAATTTAATGGTGTTTAATTAGCAAATACTTAAAATTGTTCCTTGTTGATTTTTATAAATTTTTACATATCTTTCTCTTATTAAGTCTGTTAGAAAGAATATAATTAAAATCAAGCTTCTATGAATTAAGAATAAAATTTATTCTAGATTTTAGAAAAACCAATATTTTATGCCCTAAAACCCTATTATTATCTCGTAATAGCTGAAATACACTTTATTTCCATCCTGCGTAGTATAGAGCCTAAATATTCTGAAGTATATAGACAGTATATTTACTTGGTATTTAGACTAAATTTTCTATGTTATTTAGACATTATCTTGATACACTATATATATCTTTATATTTAGAGTAGATAATAATATAATTAAATGAATTCTAATATAAATATCCTAAAATTGCCCAGGGCTTCATTAATATTCTTAAAAAGTTATAGGTAGATTAAATAAAATAAAAAGTGACTTGCTATTTAACTGTATTATGTACAGAAAACTATTTTCTATTTATTATATATGTCTGATTATATTCTATAAGCGATCCCTAGTAAATTTTTTATATATAATTAATAGAGGATATGGGAATTTCATAGCAACTTTGAATTTCTATAGTTTACATATAACTATATACTTCTCTTTCTTTTAGGAACAAAAGAATAGATATATCTACTACTTAGCCATTATCTAGTATCCTTATGATGTATTTTCTTAGGACTACTAGTTTCTTTTCTGGAGAAAATAGACCAGACAATATAGTAGATTTTTTTCTAGCAATTGGGTAAAGTACATATAGTATTTATATATCATAGTAATTTCCTTAGTTTTCCTCTTCTTTAAAAATTGTCAGCACCCCTACCCCGCTGCGGGGTTAGTAAGCTAGCGCAGCCATTTCACGCGACCCTGAGCCACGTCAACACCCTATCGCTGGTCATCCCTTCTGGGGACCAGCGAACAATCGTGTATGCAGCCATCAGATAGTCTTCCTACCGCCTCTATTCCTCATACCATTGATCTTCATACCTATTCTACCTCCTAGCACGTTAGCTACCGCCTCCAACAAAAATACATATGGTTCATATTTTACAATAACAACTAGTTGTGCATAGTCTCGGAATTAATGTTATATGAAAAACCTTCAGGCACTTATTGACGATAAAAATAATATAAATCTATTGTCTTTAGTGTAGAGTCTTCAATAACTTCTAAGTTTATAATCAAAACATTGTCTCTGGAGTATCTTTTTATAATAAAGTTAGTTACATACTATTTATTGTAAATAGTAGAATTAGACTCGCTAAACTATAGAAAGTTTAGAACAATGTTATAGTTCTCTAGAGATCTTTACTATCTTAAATATCTCTAAAGTTTATTGTTATTATTTTTTAATTGCCATGGTAAACTATATAGTAAAATGTAAGAGACGAATACAGCAAAATATAATTTTTAGAACTAGAAAATAATACCCAGTCTACTATTAGCTATTAAATTGGTTTAAGTGCTATTATTTACTAGTATTTGCGCCTTTTAGAAGCATCTCAAAATTACATTTATAGTAATTCCTATTAAATCCAGTACGTATTCTTACATTTAGATCTAGGGTTTCTACTATTCTTAGCTCCAAACTATATAGTTTTTTTACTATGTGTTTCTTGCCTTTTCTTTTTTTTCTTTTACTATTAATAGTTCAGGGCTGGATAACCAAACTTCTATAGTTATAGTTAATAAATATAGATTAGTATCTACTATCGCCGGATTCCTTTATGCTTTTTATTATTTATCTGTCTTATTCTTTAGACTTGTTTTCTCTCTGGTTTGTTATTTTTTAGTAGTCTGTTCTCTTTCTAGGCCAGTTTTCAATATTTCTGTTCTACAGTCTATTATATAGAAAAAAATATAGAAAACCAGTGTATAACTATATAGTGGGTCAAAAAT
>NT_165950.1:0-32827 GCF_000149615.1 Aspergillus terreus NIH2624
ATAATACATGTAGTATTTTAGTCTTCTTATAGATTTTCTTATAAAATTTCTATAATAAACGTTTTGTACTGAAGATATAATTTTGAACTATAATTAGGTAAAACATTTGTTAATATTTTACTTTTTTGTTCTTGTTGTTTTAATATATTCAATCCTACATTTCTTATTAATTGTAATTTTCTTACAAATCTAGCTTTTTTAAATAATCTTGTATATCTTTTTCTTAATTTTAATAAATAATTTAATTTTTGTCTATTATATACATATAATGTTATATTAACATTATCATTAGTATGTTTAAATTCACCATCACTAACAAAGATTCTATTTGTAGATAATTTTCTTAATCTACGACGTAATCTTTCTTTTCTTAAGTTTTTTTCTATAAATAAATTATATGAATTTAAATAACCTTTAATTAATTTCATTACTAATCTACTTGCTACAGGGATTAAACTTAATGTATTTTTGTTATAAACATAAATACTATTTTTTCAATCTCTTACAGCAGGTACAAAATCTTTATTACGTATGGTAACATTTTCATTATTTAATGATTTTTTCTTATATGTATTATTTAATTTTGGATTTTATAATATTTAGGCATATTTGTAAACCATATTAAGATCATTAATATAATTAATATTTATTAATTAATATAATATTAAGCTTGAATATTTAAATCAAGTCTTATTTCATCAACCTATTACCAATGTAATAATAATAAATTTATACAATATTATTTTAAAGCTAAATAAAGATGTTGGGCACATTTAAAAAAAGGATTTATTGTTAGCAATACTCACCTTTTAAGTCGTTGAAACGTCCTTATTTTTATCATAAAATTAAAATTCTATGATTAAGCAATATAATACTATTGCTTATTGCTAAAATAAGTTTCGCTTCAAATACACTTAAATTAAATTAAGTTATCTTTGAAATTTACCCAATATATTACCAATATTTTTAAATATTGGAGGACTCACAGTTCTAAATCCCTAGCGTAACTTTTTCTATAATCCAAGACCTTTCCTTTATGCATCTTGTGATCATATGCCCCGCTTACGCGACTGATAGACTTGTAGGTCAAACAGTAAAGCAAGATTTAGCCATTAAACTTTGAAAGTATAATTAATCATCATATTAATAAAGGTAAAATATACAATATTAATATGACAAAAAACTTTTAAATATTAAAGTTTAAAATACATCTATTCACCATATAGTTAAAATCTTACTTAAAATAAATATAAATATTGAATTTAATCTAACAATAACTGTATAATTATAAATATAATTATAACAAATTAAAATAATTGTAAATAAAATTTACAAATTTACAAAATGAACTTTGGGATATACCCAGGTACTTTTTGTGGGATCTGTGCCCCCGCATAAACTGCCTCCTAATCCTCAAGAGCATATAATAGGAAACGAATAAAGGTGTTTCATTGTTATCAAACAACTACCTTATACACTCGCAATCATCCTAAATTTTCACTCTTGCAATTAGTAACAGTAAAGCTGCATAGGGTCTTCTCGTCTATCTAGAGGTAAACAGTATCTGCACTGCTATTCCAATTTCACTGAGACAATCATCGAGACAGCTGTTGTATCGTTAAGTCATTCATGCAGGACCGCATTTAACGGCCAAGGTATTTCGCTACCTTAGGACCCTCATAGGTAAGGCCGCCATTAATCGGGGTATCCTTCAAAACCTAAGTTAAAAACCGAGGTAAATCCGTTACCCAGCCGACATTGGGCAGACATCACACTCAATACTTAGATATTTTATCTTTGCAGAGTGCTGTGTTTTTATTAAACAGTCGTACAACATTATTTCATGTTTCCTCTTACCATTAATTTAATTAAATCATATCCTAAGATATGTTAAACTAATGATAATGGGCCCTCCTTATCCCGAAGTTACGGTAGTCAATTTGCCGAGTTCCTTTAATGATTGTTCACTCAAACGCCTTTGTATTCTCTACTTGCTTACTTGTGATAGTATCTAGGTACGGTATATATAAATCTTATTATACTATAAAAATAGTATAAAAATAAAAATATACTTTGCATATAATGCTATACAATCTTGAAAACTTGTAACAAGAAGTTATATAGCTATACAAAATAAATTTTATTTAAAGTAAAAAATTTTCCAGAACCTTTATTACTTGTTAAAGGTTTTGCTTTTTACTCTTAAGCATTAATATATAAAACATCATCAAAATTACCTTTTGATTAATATTTTTAGATACCGAAAATTAAATATAATACCATAAGCTTAAGGCGAGGGATATTCCTTTTTCGTTACTCATGTCAGCATTCTCTCTTGGATTATATCGATGAATAATATTAATATTTATTCATATAAACCACTATATTTTTTTAATATAATAAGATTATATTTATTTTATTAAAAATTATTCATACTTATTACTTCTTAGAAGAAATAATAACTAATATTTATCCAATGTTCCGCTACCCCACATATACAATTTTATAATTATAATATGTGTACAAGGTTTCGGTATATTGTTTAGATCCGTTAAATTTTCGGTGTTTTTTTCTAAGAAAATTTAATCAGTGCTCTGTTACGAGGTCTTCAAAAAATGGCCGCTTCTAAGCCTATTTCCTGATTGTATTAAAAAAAAACATCCTTAATTTCACTCAACAATAATTTTGGAACCTTAACTCTTGTTCTGGGCTGTTTCCCTTTTGACATACAACCTTATCGCACTATGTCCGATTATTCAACATTCATCTTTGCCATTCCGAGTGCAAATACTCTCCGGTAAAGTCACTACAACCCCCCGATGTTGACAAAATCAAAAGATATTGTCCGAGATCACAGTTCTGTACCTGCTAAGATGTGAATTGAATTACCTACTCATATAGGTTTCGCGGAAAACCAGCTATACTAGTCAGTTTTGTCTTTCACTAACTTACCACAATTCTTCGGATATCTATACAACGATAACCCGTTCGGGCTTTTATAACCCTGACCATGGTAAGATCACTAGCCTTCGGGTCTAATTCTAGATACTTAATCATTTTCTCATAATTGGTTTATCTAAGCTAGTTCCATCAATCTATTGATGAAATCATTGCTTGCATCTAAAATTAACTTGCTGACCCATTATGCAAAAGGTACGCTCTTATTATTTATTTAAATTTTCACTCGAGCTGCTTATAAAACTACTATTTCAAATTTTACCTCACGGTACTTTTCACTATCGCTTATATATCATATTTAGCCTTAGAGGAAGGTTCCCCTATATTCAAACAGATTTTAGTCCGTTTTACTTTAACAAGTTTTGTTAATAGGCTCTTGTTATTTAGTTGACACCAAATAACAATCTCGTTTGATTTCTCTTCCTGAAGTTACTAAGATATTTCAATTCACTTCGTTTATTATTGGATTTCTCTTAGAATCTAGATTGACTAGATTTTCTTTAATATATAGCTAATTATCCATAATAGTTTCTTTATATACTTGCCTTGATATAATCAAGAAATATATCTTTCATATAACCTATATTGCGAGATACACTCATAAATTAAATTTATACTTCAGGTTATTATGATTCGAACATAACTACTCCTCAACCCAAATGAGACGCCTAACCAACCTGGCTCTAACCTGTTTATTTTATATAGACTACTATATTTTAAGTATAAATATAAATATATTTTATATATCGCAATTCAGAGAGTATATGATTCGAACATATGAAAGTTTTACCTTTAGCTAGACTCAAGCTAGCCGCCTTAAACCACTCAGCCAACTCTCTTATTTTTATATATTATATATAACATATAATATATTTTATTTTATTTTATTTTATTTTATTTTAATGATTCTTCAGTGACTCGAACACTGAACATATCCTTATCAAGAACACACTTTACCGGTTAAGTTAAAGAACCAATTATATATTTTCAAGAGCACTTAGATTTGAACTAAGAAATATAAGGTTGAAGCTTACAGTTTTGCCTATTAAACTATGCTCTTATTTACGGAAAAGAGATGAATCGAACATCTAAGTGTTAAAACACAATATTTAGCAAATATCTTACCCTACCAATAGCAACTTTTCCTTTAATTACGGGTTAAACCGGTCTCGATCCGGCATCAATTATCCTGACAAGATAACTCTTTACCAATTAAGATACTAACCCTTATACGGCCAGTCGAAATCGAATCGACACACTTCGTGTGGAAAACGAACAGTCTACCATTAACTTATGGCCATTTTATATACTAATATATATATATAACATTTTATTCTTATAAACTTATACAATATGACTAGCTGAATTCGAATCAGCACATCTTATATGGTAAATAAGCAGTCTACCGTTAACTTATAGTCATTTTTATTAATTAAGACTTACGGGACTTGAACCCATATGATAATGATTAAAAGTCACATGTTTTACCTTTAAACTAAAGTCTCTGAATTTTTTTTGTATAGTCATAAAAAATTCTTATATATATACATATATATATATATATTTTATTTATATTCAATTATATAATACTCTAGTAACCTCAGTAATATACTGATATGTATAGGAATAATCATACAACGTCAACAAAGTGTCAGTATAAAATACCTGACTCATAACCAAGATGATGGTGATCTGTTAAGTGGTATGCAGCTAAACGTCATAAACCTACTGCTAAGAATGCAGTTCCTATAATAACGTGTAATCCGTGGAAACCTGTACCAAAGTAGAAACATGATCCGTAAACACTATCAGAGATAGTGAATGAAGATACTGCATATTCTACTCCTTGTAATGCTGTGAATATAGCAGCTAATACTATTGTAACTAATGTTCCATATAATGCTCCTTTTCTATTTCCTTGTATTAATGAATGGTGAGCATAAGTAATTGTAACACCTGATGATAATAAAATTATTGTATTTAATAAAGGTAATTCAAAAGGATTTACAGCTTGTATACCTAATGGTGGTCATTGTGCACCTAACTCAATACTTGGTGATATAGCACTGTGGAAGAATGCTCAGAATATAGCTAAGAAGAAGAATACTTCTGAGATAATGAATAAACCTACTCCTAAGTTTAATCCTTTTTGTACAGCACTTGTATGATTACCTAAATATGTTCCTTTCTGAAATAACATCTCTAAATCATAATCCCATTACATAAGCTACATTAATTACAGCTACTGGGCACTAAGTACTCAAAACCTTGGAAACCCGTGCATAAATAAAACTGTAGCAGTTGTTAATATAAATAATGATACACTAGTAAATAATGGTCATGGTGATGGAGATACTAAATGGAACGGGTGATTTTGAAAATTTCTTTTTGATTGATATACCATTTTTATTTTATTTTAATTTTTAATATATAAGTTTAACATATTTACTTTTGTTTAATTGTAATTGCAATAGCACCTACCATTCCTAGTAATAAAATTACAGATGTTATTATTAATCATAATGAATAACTAGTATACATAATATTACCTATACCTGTAATATGTGTAAATTCTACTAATGAACTATCTCATCCTTTACTGCTAGCATATGCTATTTCTTGTTTTAAATCGTTTATATTAAATAACTCATTATCTAATTGTACATTGTACACTTCAGAGAATGAATTAGATAAGTAAGAAACAATAGTATTATCTGTTAAATTAGAAGGTAATACTTGTCCTACTATATTATAGAAAAGTAAAACTGTTAAAACAGCTAAAGGGATATCATTATTAGTTTCACTTAAAAGTTCAGAAATTCTAATGTTAATTAACATTAAAATGAAAAGGAATAAAATAGAAACAGCTCCTACATATACTAAAATATAAGATAATCCTATGTAATTTAATCCTACTAAAATTAATAATCCTGCAACATTTACAAATAAACCTATTAAAAATAATACAGATACTATAGGATTTCTACTTACAATAGTTAATACACCGAATAAAATAGATAATAGATAAATAACATCTACAAATTCTATTTTAAACCCATTAGTTATATAATCATTTAATAAAAAAATATTATTCATTAATAAAAATTAAATCTTTCATAATTTTATACAAATATAAAATATCAAGATAGGATTCATATAGATATGATCTAATTAGGAAGAAAAGGAATCGAACCTTCGATGGCCTATAGCCATTGAGTTTACAGCTCAACCCGTAAACCAACAAACGGACCCTTCCTTAATATGTATATATACATTTGTCTTTTTCTGGATTTGAACCAGTTGGAAAAATTTCCAATATACCTATAAAAGATTATATAAAATATTAATATATTTTATATATACATATACAAATTTTTTTTGTTAAAATTTATTCATCCCGTGCAATTTCCATTACACGAACCGTATTTCGACTTAACACCAATCAAAGTCATGCATACGAAAATTAGACTTACATATTTATATACCTGATTGTATATATTAATACATAAGCAAATCAAACTTATTGCACATACTCCTTTCAGCGCCTGACGAGTGGTTAGTACCTAGCTGAGATTAGATTCACCGTGACGTTGGTGATTCACGATTACTAGTAATTCCTTATTCATGTAGTCGAGTTACAGACTACAATCCATATTATATCCAATTTTGGGGATTAGCTCCATTTCACAATATCGCATCCCTTTGTTAAGGCGTATGTGGCACGTCTATAGCCCACAGTATTTAGGCCATGATGACTTGTCTTAATCCCTATTATCTGGTCCAATGTAGTGGCGAACCACTTTATGTATTCAAATAAAGTGAGGGTTTTCGTTAATTAGAGGAGTTAACCAAATCTCACGACATTAACTAAAGACAGCCGTGCAGCGCTTGTAACAATTTCATTGTTATTCAAACTGTGGTAAGGTTTTTCGCGGGTCATCGAATTAAATAACATACTTCACTACTGGTTTCAGAAACGGTCTAATGATTTCAGTTTATACGTTGCCGTATTACTCTTGAGGTGGAATGCTTACACTTTCATTTATAGACTAAATATATAATCTAGCCTATGACATTCATCATTTTCTGCTTGGACTACTAGGGTATCTAATCCTTATTGCTACCCAAGCCTTCGTCCCTCAACGTCAGTTTTTACATAGAAGGATGCCTTCGCCGTTACCAGTCCTTCTGGTATCAAAGTATTTCATCCCTACTCCAGAAATTCTTCCTTCTCACATAAAACTCTAGTAAAAAAGTACTCGTTTAGAGTTTAATTTACCGTCTAGGTACCCTTTAAACCTAATAAAGATGACTAACACTAGTCTTCTACGTATTACCGCGACTGCTGGCACGTAATTTGGTCAAGACTTATAAATAGGAAATTGTCATTATCATTATCCTATTTAGAATTTTATACGAGTTAATCGTTATTGTATTATTATAATACACTTTCATTCTTCCAAGTTACTGGTTCAGCCTTTCGGCCATTGACCAATATTCCTCACTGCTGTACTAATACGCATTGGGGTTTTTTCAGACCCAATGTGGTCGATCGACCTCTCAGTCACGACTACGGATATTAGCTAGAAAAGTCATTACCTTTCCTACTACTCACCGAGATAAAGATTAACATCTTAAAGCGGACCTTTTAATTTCCTTTCTTATATAAGGGATTTTCCCCTTACTTTAAGGTAGCCAAATTATCTTTTACTCACCTGTACACCACTACTACTCAGTTTTTACAAACTAATTAGTCGTTCGATTAGCATGTGTCAAGTACTTGGACAGCGTTCAATCAGAGCCATCATCAAACTCAAATAAAAAATTTATCGTATGTATATAACATACCTATATTGCATTATACATACATTACTTTTTATTAAATATATAAATAATATTCTATTTTCTTAATAAAGATATAATTAAGCCGGTTTCTGTTAAAACTTTAATAATTCTAAATTAAAACTAAGCATAGGGTTTATTGTTCGCAATTATTATGACATATTACTTATATGTCTTTATAATAATTTTTATTTTCTGTTATAATCCTTATATCTTTATAAAACTTGATAACCAAGCATATATGCCTAAAAAGTTTTGGACTTTCCTATTTCCATAAAGTTTTATATCTTTATTTTAGATTATATATATATTTATAATATTTCAAAATATAATATCAGATTTTAAAGGCTGATATTATTATACTAACTAATTAGTAATTTAAACAATCGAACTTTCGATTGCTAATATAGATCTTTATTGATCATATTTAGATTAGTGTAAGTCTAATCCATCTTTAATATATGAACAACTTAATACTACAAAAACTTGTGCTTGGATGAATGCAATAGCTAATTCTAATCCAGAGAATGCAATAATAAATGCTAAAGGTACTAAACCTAAGAAGAAGAATAATACACCACTAGTCATTATATTGTAAGTGAATCCACTTAAAATTGATAATAACATGTGACCTGATAATATATTTGCTGCAAGTCTTAATCCTAATGAAACATTTCTAGATAAGTATGAAATGAATTCGATTAAAACTAATAAAGGTAATAATGCTAAAGGACAACCTGAAGGTACAAATAATGAGAAGAATTTTAATCCATGTCTTTGGAATCCTAAGAATGTTGCACCTAAAACAATAGTGAAACTCATTGAGAATGTTAATATGAAATGAGATGTAGATGCAAAACTATATGGCACCATTCCTATTAAATTATTTACTAAAATAAATATGAATAATGCATATATAAATGGGAAGTACATTTGTCCTTTTGTAGGGTTAAGTTGGTTTATAACTATACTATGTACTGTAGCATAGATACTTTCTTGACTTATAGATCAACTATTTGGTACTATTTTATTATTATTTACAGCTAATAAACTGTATGATAAAATTAAAAATAAACCTATTGATAAGTATAAACCTATATTTGTTAATGATAAGTTTATATTTCCTAATAAATTGGCATTAATAGAGAATAAATCTCTAATTTCGAATTGGTCTAATGGACTTGATACAAAATCAAAGTGACGCATACGATTTTATGTTTAATATATATTTAATTTATTGATTTATTGTTTATATTATAAAATTTACTATATTAATTATAATTTATTAATATATATACGTGAAATAAAAATACGTACGAATCTTGGTAAAATATATTTACTAAATGCGTAAATTAATACTGTTAATACAGCAAAAGCAAATACTACTTGATTTACAAAAAAGAATGGTACTAATTGTGGCATATTTGTATTCATTTTCTTGGTTCAATGATAATTCTTTTTATCTATCATGACTTTTTAAGATTTTAAGGTAATGCGTTATAAATTATATGTATTTACATATTTAAGCCCTTAAGATGAATCGAACATCTATCAAAATATTAACAGTATTCCGCTCTACCGTTGAGCTATAAAGGCTAATTTATATATTATTAACTATATTAATAATATATTGTGTATTAATGTTTGTTATTATACTGATTCTTATCCAAGACTCGAACTTGGATCAAAATATTAGAAGTATTCCGCTCTACCATTGAGCTAATAAGAATGTATATATACATAAATAAGATATTTATTATATATATTATTATACTACTGTTACAATTTTTAGTTTACACTATATATTAATGAAGAAACTGAGTAATGTAGACCGTCTAAGATAGGAGCTGGGTAAATACCAAATAATACTGTTAATATTACAAATACTAATAGCATTACAAACTCTCTTCTTGTAACATCACCTATATTTTCTACGAAATAAATAGAGTATGAACCACCAAAAACTATTCTATTATACATGAATATTGTATAAGCTGCAGAGAAAACAATAGATGTACTAGCTAAAACACCTAATATAGGCATTCTTTCAAATACACCATATAATGACATAAATTCACCTATGAAATTTAATGTTAACGGAGTACCACTATTTCCTAAAGCTAATATAAAGAATAATACAGAGAATATAGGCATAACTTGAGCCATACCTCTATAATATGTAATTAATCTAGTAGATGATCTGTCATATAATATTCCTCCAGCACAAATGAATAATCCTGATGAAACAAAACCGTGAGCTAAACCTAAAGCTATTGAACCCTCAATACCTTGTATTGTATTACTAAATGCACCAATTAAATAAACAGCTGCGTGAGATACAGATGAATATGCAATTAATTCTTTAATATCTATTGTTCTTAATGTACTAAAACTTGCATATAATATTGTTATTACACCTATTACATATATTATGTATGTATAGTTTATAGAAGCTTTTGGTAATAAAGGTAACATTAATCTAAATATACCATATAAACTTAATTTTAAAACTATACCAGCTAAAATAATACTTCCTGATAATGGAGATTCAACGTGAGCTTTTAATAATCAAGTATTTAAGAATATTACAGGTGTTTTTACAGCAAAAGCTATAAATATTCCATAGAATAAGAATAATTGAGTTATATAACTAAAGTTTGCTTTTGATAAAGCATCAAAATCAGTTGTTCCCATTATAGAAGACATTACTACTATAGATAATAACATAAATAATGAACCTAGTAAAGTATATAAGAATAAATAGAAACTAGCTCTTACTTTATTACTTGAACCAAATAATCCTATTAATAAGAATAATGGTGGTAATATACTTTCGAAGAATATATAGAATAATAATACATCTAATACTAAGAATACTGCTAATAATAATGATTCTAATAATAACATTATTACAACAAATGACAATACATTTTGAGATTGTATTGAATTTCAATTAGATAGTATTGCTATAGGCATTATTATTGTTGTTAACAATACAAAATATATAGATAAACCATCTACACCTAAATATATATCAAAATAACTTATTTGATAATGTTCTTCAATAAATTGAAACTGTTTACCACTAAAATCAAATAGTATAAACATTACTAAAGATACAATTAAATTGAATATAGAAGTTAATAAGGCTATAGATTTTATTCTTATGTTATTTATAAGAGATAAACCATAATTAGCCTCTACTGTAACTAAACCTATTCCTATTAAAGGTATTAATAATAACAATAAAGACATAAAAAAAAAATTTTTTTTCATTTTATTTTCATTTACTTCTTATAAAAATATTATATATAAATATTTTATATATTACACTTTATGTATGCCATAAAGTTTTAACTTTAACATTATATTACCATTAATATGCAATATTTATATATTAAGGTAAGTTTTTTAATGTAATTCTATATAGAACGATACCTTAAATAATTTTTTTTTTATTAATTAAATATAAAAAATATATTTAATCTTTATTCATTAAAATAAATTATTTCTACTTATAGTAATGAGATATTTACAGGTAAAATATCTAAACCATACACTACACAAGGCATAAGTACTACATATGCTATTACTAAAGGTAATAGAACTGTTCAACAAACTGACATTAATTGATCATAACGTATTCTAGGGAAAGATGCTCTAGCTCAAATGAATACAAAAACTAAAGCAGATGCTTTAACAGCTAAATTTATAGGAGAAGATGATAAATGTACTAATAAATCATAAACTATAGTATTTTTAACATCAAAGAATATATTTAATATAGAAATTATTAAATCTAAAGGTAATATAAATAAATAACCACCTAAGAATAAAATACTATTTAAAATACAAATTAATACAATACTAGCGTATTCAGCTAAGAAGAAGAAAACAAAAATACTAGCTGAGTGTTCTGTCATGAATCCACTAACAAGTTCTGATTCTGCTTCTGCTAAGTCAAAAGGAGGTCTATTAGTTTCTGCTATAGAAGCAATAAAGAATACTATAAATAGAGGGAATAGAGGTATTAAGTAACTTACTACTCTTTGTGATTCTATTATAGTAATAATATTTAAACTTCCTGCTAATAATAAAATTATTAATACTACAGAACTTAATATTAACTCATAACTAATTAACTGAGCTGTACTTCTTAATGAACCTAAGAATGCATATTTAGAATTAGCAGATCAACCTGCTAATAAAATTCCATAACCTGATAAAGAACCTACAGCTAACATATATAATAAACCTAAGCTATAATCAGATATGAATAAACCTGATCCAAAAGGAACTACAAGATAACCTAATAAAGAGAAAATTAAAGTTATTACAGGTCCAAGGAAGAATAATACAATATTAGCTTGTGTTGGAGCTACATATTCTTTTAATAATAATTTTAAAGCATCAGCAAATGCTTGTAATAAACCATAGTAACCTACTGCATTAGGACCTAATCTTCTTTGCATACTAGCCATAGTTTTTCTTTCTGCTACAGTAACAAAAGCAACTGTTAATAAAGCAGGGACAATCACTAATAATCCTTCAAGTATTGATATAATACTATTTAACATTTATTTTATTTTAATCTTTTACATATAAAAAAATATATAAATATATTATACATATATATTTAATAACTTGCAGTTTTTGTTAATTATATTATATATTTTTATATATATGTGAAATAAGCTAAAAGTTAATACATACTTTTGTATTACCTACTATTTTTAATATTTATATAAATATTAGTTTAATAAATAAGTATTTATTATATCTATAATACTTTTTATATAATTTATATAAATTAGGTTTTAACCTAACCTATATTGTATTATACCTAATATATTTATTATATAATTAGGAGCCCGGGGAACTCGAATCCCTTTATTTCGATTTGCAATCGAAACGCAGAACCCTCTGCTCAAGCTCCTTATAATATATAATTAATATTAATTATATATTATAATATAACTAATTAGTTATTATTTT
Source organism: Aspergillus terreus NIH2624 (assembly GCF_000149615.1). Taxonomy (NCBI): domain Eukaryota; kingdom Fungi; phylum Ascomycota; class Eurotiomycetes; order Eurotiales; family Aspergillaceae; genus Aspergillus; species Aspergillus terreus. Next base: position 12,796 of record NT_165950.1, read on the forward strand.
TTAGTTGTTAACTCTACTAAACTATTTTCGATTAAACTAACTACAGGTACTATTACAAAGAAATGTGCAAAGTATAATACAGTAGAAATTTGTCCAAACTCAATGAATGGTGTTTCAACGTGTTTTGCACCTATTTGCATTAATATTAAGAAATTAGCTACGAATACGTAGAATGCTACTTTACTTAATGGTCTGAATTGTACACCTCTTAATTTAGATAAATCTGTAATAGGCATAACCATTAATGCTAAAATGGCAGCAAACATAGCGATAACACCTAATAATTTGTTAGGTATAGATCTTAAAATTGCATAGAATGGTAATAAGTATCATTCTGGTACAATAGCAGGTGGTGTTTGCATTGGGTTTGCCATAACATAATTTTCACTGTCTCCTAATGCGTTAGGCATGAAGAAAACAAATATAGATAATACTATAAAGAAAATAAAGATAGTTACTAAATCTTTGAATACAAAATATGGAGCGAAAGGTAATCTATCGTAGTTACCTGATATACCTAAAGGATTACCTGATCCTACAGTATCGTGCATTGCTATTAAGTGCATAATAACTAATGCAGCTAATACAAAAGGTAATAAGAAATGTAATGCAAAGAATCTATTTAAAGTTGCATTATTTACAGAGAAACCTCCTCAAATAAATTCAACTATATCTTGACCAATTCAAGGTATAGCACTCATTAAGTTAGTAATAACTGTAGCACCTCATAAACTCATTTGTCCGTATGGTAATACATAACCTAAGAAAGCTGTAGCCATCATAACTATAAGAATTACTGTACCTATAGCTCATGTTAAAGTTCTAGGTGATTTGTATGAACCGTAGTATAAACCTCTTCCTATGTGTAAATAAACTAAGAAGAAGAAAGCTGAAGCTGTATTAGAGTGTAAATAACGTACTAATCAACCATTATTAACGTCTCTCATAATGTGCTCTACAGAATTAAACGCTTCTAAAACGCTAGGTGTATAGTGCATAGCTAATGTAACACCTGTAACTATTTGTATACCTAAACATAATCCTAATAAAGATCCAAAGTTTCATAGATAACTTATATTAGAAGGTTGAGGTGAATCTATTAAATATGAATTTAATATTTTTAATAAAGGATGACTTTTTAAAATTCTCATTTATATATAATATAAAAAATTTTAAATTTAATTCACATATTTTAAACTATAAATTTATAATATCAAATTAATCAAATTGTTAATTAAATTTTAATTAACAATTAATAGATAGTAAATAAATTTTAAATTTTATAAAGAAAAACAATATTTTATCTATATATTACTTGGTACAAATAATACTATTGATAAAATGTTAGACATGTGTAATCATTCGTTAGGCATAAACATGAATAAAAGAATAATTAAAGTTAATAAAGAAATAGTAATACTTAGAGAACTAGATAAAGCAAATTTTGAATCAAAGTACATTCTATTTACTACTTTATCTTTTTGTAATACTAAAGCTGGTATTCTTAAATCTTTTAATTTACTGAAGTATGAGTATGAATGACCATCAAAGAACATTGTTTTAACAATAAATAAGTAATAAACTGCACTTATAACACTAGTTAATACTCCAACAAGTGTTAAGAATACGAATCCTTGTTGTAAAGCAGCAGAGAATACCATCTGTTTTGCAAAGAATCCCATTAAAGGTGGAATACCTGCAAATGAGAATAAAGTTATAGTTAAACTTAAAGCTAAGAAACTATTTATATGGAAATAACCTTTAAGTTGACTTATTAACTGGATAGGTGAATTGTTTTTATCTATTAAATTATTATGGTTTACATTTTTATCATTATATGCATATAAACTATAACCTATAGCTACTAATAAAATGAAGGCATTTAAATTAGATAAACTATATTGTATTAAATAGAATATAAATGATTGTATAGATTCTACACTATTAATAGTTAAAGCTAATAACATAAATCCTAAATGAGAAATTGTACTATAAGCAAATAATCTTTTAATTCTAAATTGAGTTAAACCTAATATAGTTCCTATTACTAAAGATAATAATGAACTTACTAATAAACTTGTAGTTCAAGAATATTGAGTAGTTATGTATATACTATTAGTATAGTGAACTAATTGTAATAATAAAGTTAATATAGATATTTTTGCTATTATAGCTACAAAAGTTGTAACTATTGTTGGTATACCATCATAAACATCAGGTGATCAGAAATGGAAAGGTGCAGCTGATATTTTAAATAAGAATCCTACAGATATTAATAATAAACAATATGGTATATATGTAGTAATTTCTTGTCCATTAATTATACCTGCTAAATTATTTATAACGTAGAAACTATCTAAATAAGTAACACCTAAATTTGCATAAATTAATGCAATACCTAATAAAATAAAACAAGATGATAAACCACCTAATAAGAAATAAGTTAAACTAGCTGAAGTAGAAGATTCAGAATTTCTATACATAGCACATAATAAATATAATCCATAACTTTGTAATTCTATAGATAAGAAAATAGATACTAAATCACTACTTGATATTAATAATACACTTCCTGTTATTATAAAGAATAACATTAATGTATATTCTAATATTGTATATTGTTCTCCTTTTTTTAAAATAATATTAGATACAGTTAAATTTTTAACAAATTGTAACTTTGTAAATAATAATTTGTATAAACTCATATACTCACTTGATATAAGTTTTCTAGGATAAAATCCTGTCATATTCAATATCAATAGACTAATTATAAATATTAATATGTGAAATACTTGTGTTATAGAAGATGTGTAAAATAACCCACCAAATAACCCAATTCCATTATCTAAATATGTTATAAATAAATTATTATAAGCTAAATAGATACAATAAAATAATGCTATAATACCTACTCTACTATATAGTATAGCAGTATCACGTCTAAAAGACACAGCATTAGATAGTAATAAACAGAATATTGAGGATAAAAGCATATAATATTCTAAAATAAATTTAAATTAAACAAATGATATTAAATAAATATATTATTTAATTAGATGATTTATTAGTATTATTACCTAATAAAGCAAATAATGTAAATATTACTAATATTAATAAATTATTATCATTATAAGAGAAATATAATAGAGAGATGTAGAATATTAATCCTATTAATATGTATAGAGCATATGTAGTTACAATTCCTGTACTTAATTTACCTATACTATTACTTAATGATACTAATCCTTTTTCTAAACCATAAGGTCCTATTAATTCTACAGAACCTTTATCTAAACTCTTAGATGTTTGACCACCTAATTTTAGAACACCTTCTACAATATATTTGTTATAGAATAATTCTATATAGAATCTTTGGTTAAAGAAACTGAAGATATTATAACCTAATCTAGAGAATTTGAAGTTAATTAGTAATTTAGGTAAGAATTCTGATAATAATACAGAAAGTATACTTAATGATACAGTAAATACAAATGGTAATAATTTGAAGAATGTAGGTACAGCAAATTCTGTATCTAACATAATTTCATGGCTAGGGTGAATAAATAAACTATTATCTGTGAAGAAACCAGTACCTAATCCTATAAATATATCTTTAGTTATATAACCAAAGAATATAGAGAATATAGCTAAGATAATTAAAGGTATAGTCATGAATAAATCACCTTCATGTGCAGTTTTATAACTTACTAAAGGACCATTAGGGTTAGCTAAGAATGTTAGATATAATACTTTAGCTGAATAAAGTGTAGTAAACATAGCACCTATTGTAGCTACAAAGTAAACAATAGTACTTGATAAATAATATTGTCCATATGCAGACTCAAGGATAAAATCTTTAGAATAGAATCCTGTCATGAAAGGTACAGCTACTAAACTTAATGAAGCTATTAACATAACTGAATATGTTAAAGGTAAGTATTCTCTTAAACCTCCGTATTTTCTAAAATCTTGATTATCTCCAACTGCGTGTATAACTGAACCAGCACCTAAGAATAATAATGCTTTATAGAAAGCGTGATTTACTAGGTGGAATAAGGCTAAGTTATAACTTGATAAACCTACAGCTATAACCATCATACCTAATTGACTCATAGTAGAATAAGCAATAACTTTTTTAATATCTTGTTGGAATAAACCAATTAAAGAACTGAATACTGTAGTTATAGCACCTAATCATAGACAAAGTACTAATACAGTTGAACTATATTCTATTAAAGGTGATGATCTCATTAATAAATATACTCCTGCTGTAACCATAGTAGCAGCGTGAATTAAAGCTGATACAGGTGTAGGACCTTCCATAGCTTGAGGTAATCAAATGTGTAATCCAACTTGTGAACTTTTAGCTGTAGCACCTATTAATAAACAAATTCCTATTATTGTTATAATATTTTCATTATAATAAGGAGCTAAAGCAAATACTGTACTATAATCTATATTACCAAAAGATCATAGTATAGCAAACATACCTACAGTTAATAAAGTATCTCCAACTCTATTAGTTAATAATGCAGATAGAGAACTTTGATTTGCTGCTATTCTAGTAAATCAGAAATTTACTAATAAATATGAACAAACACCAACACCTTCTCAACCAACAAACATTATTAAATAATTATTTCCTGTTACTAAGATAATCATCATAAAAGTGAATAAACTTAAGTAACTGAAGAATCTTTGATTGTGTGGATCATGACTCATATAACTTATAGAATATACGTGTACTAAACTAGATACTATTAATACTGGTAATAGCATAGAAACAGTTAATGAATCAAATCTAAAGTTTCATAACACATATAATGATTCAACATCTAATCATCTTGCTACATTAATTGTAACAGGTATATTATTAAAACCTACTTCGAAGAAAGCTAATATAGCTAAGAATGTAGTTGTAATTACTGAAGCACATGTTATTATGTGTGCACCACTTACTCCAACTTTTCTACCGAAGAAACCTGAAACTATTGAACCTAATAAAGGTAAAACTATCAATGTTAAATACATTATCTATATTGTATTGCTATACTTCCTCTTAATCTATAATATGCAACTAAAATACCTAAACCTATTGCAGATTCTGCTCCTGCTATTGTTATAATATAAATAGCAAAAGTTTGTCCTAAAATATCATCAAAACTTAATGAACTAATTAATATTAAGAATGTTATAGATAATAACATAATTTCTATAGAAATTAGCATCATAATGATATTTTTTCTATTTAAAACGAAACCTAATATTCCTATAAGGAATAATAATATTGAAAAATTCATTGTAAAATTTTCTTTTTTTTTTTTTGATTTATCTATGCTATATTTATAATTATATATATATATAATATACATAAACAATATATTTTATTATATTGTTATAGACGTGTATAAGACTTGAACTTATATTCACGTGTCCGTAGCACGACATTCTACCATTGAATTAACACGCCTATATATATATATATACGAAGAATGAATTAAACCCATTAAGATTTAATGCACTGCTATATAGCACTATACATATATATATATATAATTTTTTATATAATTTAAATATTATAAATTATATTATCTACTAACCTTCCATTTGATCTCTTAATCATAATAAGAATTCTTTAATAGATACAGATTGTATTGCGATAGGCATAGAACTGTGTAATATACCACAAATTTCTGAACATTGTCCGAAGAATGTACCTGGACGGTTTACATATACAGAAGCTTGGTTTAATCTACCAGGGTATGCATCAGCTTTTATACCTAATGAAGGACATGCGTAAGAATGTATAACATCAGCAGCTGATATTACAAATCTTGTGTGAGTTAATTCTGGTATAATAACTCTGTTATCAACTTCTAACATTCTAAATTGACCTTCTTCTAAATCACTTTCTGGTACTATATATGAATCGAACTCAATAAATTCGTTATCTTCGTTAGTGAAATCAGGATATTGGTAACTTCAGTATCATTGATGACCTTCTGCATAAACAACTAATGAAGGATCCATAACTTCATCCATTAAGTATAATAATTTGAATGAAGGGAATGCTATTAATATTAATATAAACGCAGGTGTAATTGTTCATATTAATTCAATTAAAGTACCGTGATTCATATATTTGTGTGCTATAGGTGATTTTGTAGCAACAAAATTTCTTATAATTGTTATCATCATTCATGTAACTGTGAATAAGATGATAGCTAAATAAAACATAATATTATTATGTAATTCTTCTATTCCTTCCATTTGAGGTGAAGCGTTATCTTGGAAAAATAAACCTCAAGGTGTAGGAGCATCCAATACTAAATGTCCTTTTAATATATCGAAAAGCATTAATATATATATAGAATATTCATTTATTTTTTAAACTAGTCCAATTAAGCCAATATTTATTATGAGGTAAACCATTATAAACATTGACCTTACTTATATTATAATATAAGTATTATTTAATTAATATTATTAATTAAATAATTTAATTTATTCCACCCTAATATTCAATTAGTTATTATTAATTAACTATATATTAATGAATAACCACTTCAAGATTTATAATTAAAATTAAAAGCTTGTCTACTTTCAATTTTTAAAGCATTTTTCCCTAACTCAAAGGCAAAACCTAAAGTTAATACAAGGAAGAATACTAACATAATTACTAAACCATATATTCCATTTGTATATGCACTCACTACATAAGGATATACTAATAGAATTTCTAAATCAAATAATAAGAATAATAGGGCAAAAATAAAGAAAGATATACTGAACTGTGTTCTATTCTGTCCTAAGAAAGAATGGAAACCACATTCAAATGCACTATCTTTCTCTTGATATGGGTTGTGGGGAGAAAGTATTAAATTTACTGCCAATAATATTATTGCTAATATTGGTATTAAAAATAAAAAAAAAGTTGTAGTTGTCATGGTAAAATTATAAATTATTATTTGTGTAGTATATATAATACAAATATATATTCAATTAATTGAATATATATATTAATACCATATATAATTTTTATCCTATTTAAGAACCTGTCAAGCAATTGAACTCGGTTCCTCTGCTATCTTTCAGCTCCTGAATAGAAACAAAGAAAACATTTTTGTTTTCTTTGGCTGAAAGATAATTAAAAATTAATTTAATTATATTTAAATAATTTTTAAAAAAATATTTAAATATACAACTTATTATTTATACGTTTAAATTAGGCAACGTATAATAATAAGAAAGCCATCATTAATGCGAATAATCCTGTAGCTTCCGCGAATGCGAAACCTAATATTGCATAACTGAATAATTGTCCTCTTAATGAAGGGTTTCTAGATACACCTAAAATTAATGCACCGAAAACTACTCCCAATACCTACACCAGCACCGATTAAACCTGTTGTAGCCATTCCTGTTCCAATTATTTTTGCTGCTTGTATCATAATATAAATATATATTAGTGTACAACATATAAGGAGAATTCTTCTATACTAGTTATATAAATATAATATATTAATTATATTAAAGATTTTTGTATATAATTCTACATATTCTCAATATTAAAAGAATATTGTAGTTTAACTATATAAAATTATATCTTAATTTTTTTTTTTTATACATTTATAAATTAAATTAATAATTATCAATCATAGTAGTTATAAATTATTATGATTGTAATGGTAAACTAGCAAAAGCATGAGGTTTAGGTGGACTTGTTAAACATCATTCTAATGAGCTATTATTTCTAGTGAATAACACTTGGAATGTATCACTGAATAATTGTGGAGTTAATCAAGGATATCTTGAAACTGCTTTACCTTCTGTTAATTGTTTGTAAATAATTGTTAAGAAATATCATGTAGCAACAACACTAATAATAGAACCTACACTACTTACTAAGTTTCAACCATAGAAGGCGTCAGGGTAATCACTTATTCTTCTAGGCATACCTTGTAAACCTAAGAAGTGTTGTGGGAAGAATGTTAAGTTAACACCAACGAATAAGATTCAGAAGTGTACTTTAGCTGCAAAGTGATCGTATGATAAACCTAATAATTTAGGTATTCAGAAGTATCAACCACTAAATAATGCGAATACAGCACCCATAGATAATACATAGTGGAAGTGAGCAACAACATAGTAAGTATCATGGAAAGCTACGTCAAGTGATGCATTAGCTAAAACAACACCACTTAAACCACCAATAGTGAATAACACTACGAATCCTAATGCGAATAACATAGGAGGTGTTAAGTGTAATGAACCACCGTAACATGTAGCTAATCAACTGAATATTTTAATTCCAGTAGGTACTGCAATAATTAAAGTAGCAGCTGTGAAGTAAGCTCTAGTATCAACATCTAAACCAACTGTATACATGTGATGACTTCAAACTAAGAAACCTAAAACACCAATAGACATCATAGCGTAAACCATACCTAAGTAACCGAATACGTTTTTACCAGATCCAGCAGCTATAACTGTACTAATAATACCGAAACCAGGTATAATTAAAATATAAACTTCAGGGTGTCCGAAGAATCAGAATAAGTGTTGGAATAAGATAGGATCACCACCACCAGCTACTTCGAAGAATGATGTATTGAAGTTTCTATCAGTTAAAACCATAGTAATACCACCAGCTAATACAGGTAATGATAATAATAATAACACTGCTGTTATTATTACAGCTCAACCAAATAAAGCTAATTTGTGTAAACGTATACCAGGACTTCTCATATTTAATATAGTTGTAATGAAGTTCATAGCACCTAACATACTACTAATACCACTTAAGTGTAAACCAAATATTGCTAAATCAACACTAGGTCCACTGTGAGATTGTATTCCTGATAAAGGTGGATATAATGTTCAACCTGTACCAGCACCATTTTCTATAGTAGCTGAGAATACAAATAATAATAAACTAGGAACTAATAATCAGAAACTAATATTATTTAATCTAGGGAATGCCATATCAGGACCTCCTACTAATAAAGGTAATAAGAAATTACCAAAACCTCCAATTAAAGCTGGCATAACCATGAAGAAAATCATCATTATAGCGTGAGCTGTAATTATACTATTATATAATTGGTTATCTGCAATATATTGAACACCAGGTCCAGATAATTCTAATCTTATAAGTACAGAGAATGCTGTACCTATTAAACCTGAGAATAATGCAAACATTAAGTATAATGTACCAATATCTTTAGCATTAGAAGATAAGAATCATCTTTCTTGTCACTCTGTTGGTTGTTTGAATGTTAAGAAAGATGAACTTTCTTGTGTGTTTATCGAAGCTACATCTTCTTTTCTAGCAGAAGTAGAAAAACCTCTTGCAAATGAAATATTATATTTTGTTAATTGATCTAACAAAAAACAACTTAGATTGTTCTTCGTAAAAACGAATTTGTATATTATGTGAATAACATTTAGTTATTTAGGGAGGATACCTAGAATCGAACTAGGATATACTATGCCACATACAGCTGTTCTACCATTGAACTATACCCACCTAAAAAATATATAAATATATATATTTTTATTTTAATTTAATGAGTAACTAAAAATATGATTATGTTATATGTTACTTACATATCTAATAGTTAAACTATTTATTTTTATTTATAAGAACAACAAATATGATATAAACTAGCCGGGAGAGAAACTCGAATTCTCATTCTTAATTCATGAAATTATTGTTCTACCGATTGAACTATCCTGGCTAACATATGATTATATAACCATATATAATTATGTTGGGGCGACTCGAACACCCAATAGTAAATACCAAAAATTTATGACTTACCGATTAGTCGACAACATATATTCATAAATATATATAATAATATGGGTAACAAGACTTGAACTTGCAAAGTTAAAACTATTCCATCCTAAGTGGAACCTGGTTACCAAATTTCAGCATACCCATAATCTATTGCTCGAGATAAGACTTGAACTTATAACCTAATCATCTTCAGTGATCCGCTCTACCAATTGAGCTTCTCAAGCTATATTTTAAATAAATATAATGGAGTTATCAGGACTCGATCCTGAAATAACGATATGCAAAATCGCCGTTTTACCAGTTAAACTATAACCCCAATCTAACAAAGATTTCTCCCATATTAAATAATTTAACCTATCCAAGAAACGATTCGAACGTTTACGACTTGCGTCACTTAAACTTAAGTTAAGACTGTCTACCAATTCCAGCACTCGGATTTTTTTTTAAGGCTAAAATGACTTGAACATTTACTCAAACCATCATGAGTGGTTCGCTTTACCGATTAAGCTATAGCCTTTGGTTGCGGACTTAGGATTTGCACCTAAATAGGATGGTCATGAGCCATCTATGTTACTATTACATCAATCCGCATATAAGAAATAGGCGATTCGAACACCTGACCTTCCCCGTGTAAAGGGGTCGCTCTACCAACTGAGCTAATCTCTTTCAACCCAAGGGAGATTTGAACTCCCGCACTAACAGTGAAAATGTTATGTCTTAACCAAACTTGACCATTGGGTCTTTAATATATGTATAAGCCCAGTACAAGTATCGCACTTGTTTCTACCGATTACAAAACGGTTGCATTACTTTTATGCTAACCGGGCTAAATTTAATTTATTCGATATGTGAAATATTTAGTATATTAATAATTAGTACTTTATGTCTAAAAATGTTAAGATTAGTACAACTAAAGCCTATTAATCATTATAAGTAAACTTATAACAATTTTACTCGTAGTGTTCTACTACGTTTAAAAGTATCCTAAAGTAAGCTTCGCGCTTAAATGCTTTCAGCACTTATCTTTAACTGACGTAGCCTTCCTGCCATGCCTATGTGAACAATTTACTTAAGTATAAGTAAATGAGACCTCATTAAGAGGTCTAGCATAAACAACAGGTAAACCATAGGTCAATATACCCAACTCCTTTCGTACGAAGGGGCTATCTTTATTCTACTTTAATTCCCTCTAGAAGATAGAAACCATACTGTCTCACGACGTATTAAACCCAGCTCATGTAGCTCTTTAATCGACGAACAGTCGAACCCTTCATGATTTTTGCATTCATGTGGATGAGCTAAGCCGACATCGAGGTGCCAAACCGCGCACTCAATTTGTACTCTCTTGCGCAAATTAGCCTGTTCAATTCTTGTTATCATAAAAGGTTTTCCTTTTATTTCCACTTTTTTCAAAATGGTTCAGACTATTTCATCATCTTTATTAACTTTATTAGGTAAGAGATATTATTATTAAATTCCACTTACTCAACCTTTAACTCCAAAAGATCCAATACGTGATTTTGAATTTAATTTTGTATATTCTAAATTAGGTTTATAATTTCCTCTTATTACAGAAGAAGGATAACCTTTAATAGATGAGTAAGCATTAACTAAATTACCTTTATATCTTACTTTATGTTGAGATCTAGATGCAGTATAACGTTTAGTTAATCTACCTGCAGCTTCTATTCTAACTCCTGATACTCTTTTATATTTTATATCACTTAATACTACTTTTTTAAGATATTCTGAACTTATCTTATTATGTTGCATTAAATTATTCAATAAATTATTTGTTGTATCAAGATTATTTACAGTAAATAAATTATCTAATTCAAAGAAATATTTAGGTCTTTCATTTAATTTAATATCTTTAATTTTTGCTTTTCTAACTAAAGCTTTAAGATATCTTAATAATTTTCTTTTCTTTCTTAATTTTAATACTAATGGTTGTGCGAATATATCACTATTAAAATAAAAATATTTTAAATTAATGATATTAAATTCTACATTTTTATTATATATTTTTCTTAGTAAATTTATTAAACCTTGTAAATAAGAATTCTCAAATTTAGCTTTGTTGATATAAAGTAATTGTTTATAATACATGTAGTATTTTAGTCTTCTTATAGATTTTCTTATAAAATTTCTATAATAAACGTTTTGTACTGAATATAATTTTGAACTATAATTAGGTAAAACATTTGTTAATATTTTACTTTTTTGTTCTTGTTGTTTTAATATATTCAATCCTACATTTCTTATTAATTGTAATTTTCTTACAAATCTAGCTTTTTTAAATAATCTTGTATATCTTTTTCTTAATTTTAATAAATAATTTAATTTTTGTCTATTATATACATATAATGTTATATTAACATTATCATTAGTATGTTTAAATTCACCATCACTAACAAAGATTCTATTTGTAGATAATTTTCTTAATCTACGACGTAATCTTTCTTTTCTTAAGTTTTTTTCTATAAATAAATTATATGAATTTAAATAACCTTTAATTAATTTCATTACTAATCTACTTGCTACAGGGATTAAACTTAATGTATTTTTGTTATAAACATAAATACTATTTTTTCAATCTCTTACAGCAGGTACAAAATCTTTATTACGTATGGTAACATTTTCATTATTTAATGATTTTTTCTTATATGTATTATTTAATTTTGATTTTATAATATTTAGCATATTTGTAAACATATTAAGATATTAATATAATTAATATTTATTAATTATATAATATTAAGCTTGAATATTAATCAAGTCTATTTCATCACTATTACAATGTAATAATAATAATTATACAATATTATTTAAAGCTAATAAAGATGTTGGGCATTAAAAAAAGGATTATTGTTAGCAATACTCACCTTTTAGTCGTTGAACGTCCTTATTTTATCATAAAATTAAATTCTATGATTAAGCAATATAATACTATTGCTTATTGCTAAAATAAGTTTCGCTTCAAATACACTTAAATTAAATTAAGTTATCTTTGAAATTTACCCAATATATTACCAATATTTTTAAATATTGGAGGACTCACAGTTCTAAATCCCTAGCGTAACTTTTTCTATAATCCAAGACCTTTCCTTTATGCATCTTGTGATCATATGCCCCGCTTACGCGACTGATAGACTTGTAGGTCAAACAGTAAAGCAAGATTTAGCCATTAAACTTTGAAAGTATAATTAATCATCATATTAATAAAGGTAAAATATACAATATTAATATGACAAAAAACTTTTAAATATTAAAGTTTAAAATACATCTATTCACCATATAGTTAAAATCTTACTTAAAATAAATATAAATATTGAATTTAATCTAACAATAACTGTATAATTATAAATATAATTATAACAAATTAAAATAATTGTAAATAAAATTTACAAATTTACAAAATGAACTTTGGATATACCCAGGTACTTTTTGTGGGATCTGTGCCCCGCATAAACTGCCTCCTAATCCTCAAGAGCATATAATAGGAAACGAATAAAGGTGTTTCATTGTTATCAAACAACTACCTTATACACTCGCAATCATCCTAAATTTTCACTCTTGCAATTAGTAACAGTAAAGCTGCATAGGGTCTTCTCGTCTATCTAGAGGTAAACAGTATCTGCACTGCTATTCCAATTTCACTGAGACAATCATCGAGACAGCTGTTGTATCGTTAAGTCATTCATGCAGGACCGCATTTAACGGCCAAGGTATTTCGCTACCTTAGGACCCTCATAGGTAAGGCCGCCATTAATCGGGGTATCCTTCAAAACCTAAGTTAAAAACCGAGGTAAATCCGTTACCCAGCCGACATTGGGCAGACATCACACTCAATACTTAGATATTTTATCTTTGCAGAGTGCTGTGTTTTTATTAAACAGTCGTACAACATTATTTCATGTTTCCTCTTACCATTAATTTAATTAAATCATATCCTAAGATATGTTAAACTAATGATAATGGCCCTCCTTATCCCGAAGTTACGGTAGTCAATTTGCCGAGTTCCTTAATGATTGTTCACTCAAACGCCTTTGTATTCTCTACTTGCTTACTTGTGATAGTATCTAGGTACGGTATATATAAATCTTATTATACTATAAAAATAGTATAAAAATAAAAATATACTTTGCATATAATGCTATACAATCTTGAAAACTTGTAACAAGAAGTTATATAGCTATACAAAATAAATTTTATTTAAAGTAAAAAATTTTCCAGAACCTTTATTACTTGTTAAAGGTTTTGCTTTTTACTCTTAAGCATTAATATATAAACATCATCAAAATTACCTTTTGATTAATATTTTTAGATACCGAAAATTAAATATAATACCATAAGCTTAAGGCGAGGATATTCCTTTTTCGTTACTCATGTCAGCATTCTCTCTTGGATTATATCGATGAATAATATTAATATTTATTCATATAAACCACTATATTTTTTTAATATAATAAGATTATATTTATTTTATTAAAAATTATTCATACTTATTACTTCTTAGAAGAAATAATAACTAATATTTATCCAATGTTCCGCTACCCCACATATACAATTTTATAATTATAATATGTGTACAAGGTTTCGGTATATTGTTTAGATCCGTTAAATTTTCGGTGTTTTTTTCTAAGAAAATTTAATCAGTGCTCTGTTACGAGGTCTTCAAAAAATGGCCGCTTCTAAGCCTATTTCCTGATTGTATTAAAAAAAAACATCCTTAATTTCACTCAACAATAATTTTGGAACCTTAACTCTTGTTCTGGGCTGTTTCCCTTTTGACATACAACCTTATCGCACTATGTCCGATTATTCAACATTCATCTTTGCCATTCCGAGTGCAAATACTCTCCGGTAAAGTCACTACAACCCCCCGATGTTGACAAAATCAAAAGATATTGTCCGAGATCACAGTTCTGTACCTGCTAAGATGTGAATTGAATTACCTACTCATATAGGTTTCGCGGAAAACCAGCTATACTAGTCAGTTTTGTCTTTCACTAACTTACCACAATTCTTCGGATATCTATACAACGATAACCCGTTCGGGCTTTTATAACCCTGACCATGGTAAGATCACTAGCCTTCGGGTCTAATTCTAGATACTTAATCATTTTCTCATAATTGGTTTATCTAAGCTAGTTCCATCAATCTATTGATGAAATCATTGCTTGCATCTAAAATTAACTTGCTGACCCATTATGCAAAAGGTACGCTCTTATTATTTATTTAAATTTTCACTCGAGCTGCTTATAAAACTACTATTTCAAATTTTACCTCACGGTACTTTTCACTATCGCTTATATATCATATTTAGCCTTAGAGGAAGGTTCCCCTATATTCAAACAGATTTTAGTCCGTTTTACTTTAACAAGTTTTGTTAATAGGCTCTTGTTATTTAGTTGACACCAAATAACAATCTCGTTTGATTTCTCTTCCTGAAGTTACTAAGATATTTCAATTCACTTCGTTTATTATTGGATTTCTCTTAGAATCTAGATTGACTAGATTTTCTTTAATATATAGCTAATTATCCATAATAGTTTCTTTATATACTTGCCTTGATATAATCAAGAAATATATCTTTCATATAACCTATATTGCGAGATACACTCATAAATTAAATTTATACTTCAGGTTATTATGATTCGAACATAACTACTCCTCAACCCAAATGAGACGCCTAACCAACCTGGCTCTAACCTGTTTATTTTATATAGACTACTATATTTTAAGTATAAATATAAATATATTTTATATATCGCAATTCAGAGAGTATATGATTCGAACATATGAAAGTTTTACCTTTAGCTAGACTCAAGCTAGCCGCCTTAAACCACTCAGCCAACTCTCTTATTTTTATATATTATATATAACATATAATATATTTTATTTTATTTTATTTTATTTTATTTTAATGATTCTTCAGTGACTCGAACACTGAACATATCCTTATCAAGAACACACTTTACCGGTTAAGTTAAAGAACCAATTATATATTTTCAAGAGCACTTAGATTTGAACTAAGAAATATAAGGTTGAAGCTTACAGTTTTGCCTATTAAACTATGCTCTTATTTACGGAAAAGAGATGAATCGAACATCTAAGTGTTAAAACACAATATTTAGCAAATATCTTACCCTACCAATAGCAACTTTTCCTTTAATTACGGGTTAAACCGGTCTCGATCCGGCATCAATTATCCTGACAAGATAACTCTTTACCAATTAAGATACTAACCCTTATACGGCCAGTCGAAATCGAATCGACACACTTCGTGTGGAAAACGAACAGTCTACCATTAACTTATGGCCATTTTATATACTAATATATATATATAACATTTTATTCTTATAAACTTATACAATATGACTAGCTGAATTCGAATCAGCACATCTTATATGGTAAATAAGCAGTCTACCGTTAACTTATAGTCATTTTTATTAATTAAGACTTACGGGACTTGAACCCATATGATAATGATTAAAAGTCACATGTTTTACCTTTAAACTAAAGTCTCTGAATTTTTTTGTATAGTCATAAAAAATTCTTATATATATACATATATATATATATATTTTATTTATATTCAATTATATAATACTCTAGTAACCTCAGTAATATACTGATATGTATAGGAATAATCATACAACGTCAACAAAGTGTCAGTATAAAATACCTGACTCATAACCAAGATGATGGTGATCTGTTAAGTGGTATGCAGCTAAACGTCATAAACCTACTGCTAAGAATGCAGTTCCTATAATAACGTGTAATCCGTGGAAACCTGTACCAAAGTAGAAACATGATCCGTAAACACTATCAGAGATAGTGAATGAAGATACTGCATATTCTACTCCTTGTAATGCTGTGAATATAGCAGCTAATACTATTGTAACTAATGTTCCATATAATGCTCCTTTTCTATTTCCTTGTATTAATGAATGGTGAGCATAAGTAATTGTAACACCTGATGATAATAAAATTATTGTATTTAATAAAGGTAATTCAAAAGGATTTACAGCTTGTATACCTAATGGTGGTCATTGTGCACCTAACTCAATACTTGGTGATATAGCACTGTGGAAGAATGCTCAGAATATAGCTAAGAAGAAGAATACTTCTGAGATAATGAATAAACCTACTCCTAAGTTTAATCCTTTTTGTACAGCACTTGTATGATTACCTAAATATGTTCCTTCTGAAATAACATCTCTAAATCATAATCCCATTACATAAGCTACATTAATTACAGCTACTGGCACTAAGTACTCAAAACCTTGGAAACCGTGCATAAATAAAACTGTAGCAGTTGTTAATATAAATAATGATACACTAGTAAATAATGGTCATGGTGATGGAGATACTAAATGGAACGGGTGATTTTGAAAATTTCTTTTTGATTGATATACCATTTTTATTTTATTTTAATTTTTAATATATAAGTTTAACATATTTACTTTTGTTTAATTGTAATTGCAATAGCACCTACCATTCCTAGTAATAAAATTACAGATGTTATTATTAATCATAATGAATAACTAGTATACATAATATTACCTATACCTGTAATATGTGTAAATTCTACTAATGAACTATCTCATCCTTTACTGCTAGCATATGCTATTTCTTGTTTTAAATCGTTTATATTAAATAACTCATTATCTAATTGTACATTGTACACTTCAGAGAATGAATTAGATAAGTAAGAAACAATAGTATTATCTGTTAAATTAGAAGGTAATACTTGTCCTACTATATTATAGAAAAGTAAAACTGTTAAAACAGCTAAAGGGATATCATTATTAGTTTCACTTAAAAGTTCAGAAATTCTAATGTTAATTAACATTAAAATGAAAAGGAATAAAATAGAAACAGCTCCTACATATACTAAAATATAAGATAATCCTATGTAATTTAATCCTACTAAAATTAATAATCCTGCAACATTTACAAATAAACCTATTAAAAATAATACAGATACTATAGGATTTCTACTTACAATAGTTAATACACCGAATAAAATAGATAATAGATAAATAACATCTACAAATTCTATTTTAAACCCATTAGTTATATAATCATTTAATAAAAAAATATTATTCATTAATAAAAATTAAATCTTTCATAATTTTATACAAATATAAAATATCAAGATAGGATTCATATAGATATGATCTAATTAGGAAGAAAAGGAATCGAACCTTCGATGGCCTATAGCCATTGAGTTTACAGCTCAACCCGTAAACCAACAAACGGACCCTTCCTTAATATGTATATATACATTTGTCTTTTTCTGGATTTGAACCAGTTGGAAAAATTTCCAATATACCTATAAAAGATTATATAAAATATTAATATATTTTATATATACATATACAAATTTTTTTTGTTAAAATTTATTCATCCCGTGCAATTTCCATTACACGAACCGTATTTCGACTTAACACCAATCAAAGTCATGCATACGAAAATTAGACTTACATATTTATATACCTGATTGTATATATTAATACATAAGCAAATCAAACTTATTGCACATACTCCTTTCAGCGCCTGACGAGTGGTTAGTACCTAGCTGAGATTAGATTCACCGTGACGTTGGTGATTCACGATTACTAGTAATTCCTTATTCATGTAGTCGAGTTACAGACTACAATCCATATTATATCCAATTTTGGGGATTAGCTCCATTTCACAATATCGCATCCCTTTGTTAAGGCGTATGTGGCACGTCTATAGCCCACAGTATTTAGGCCATGATGACTTGTCTTAATCCCTATTATCTGGTCCAATGTAGTGGCGAACCACTTTATGTATTCAAATAAAGTGAGGGTTTTCGTTAATTAGAGGAGTTAACCAAATCTCACGACATTAACTAAAGACAGCCGTGCAGCGCTTGTAACAATTTCATTGTTATTCAAACTGTGGTAAGGTTTTTCGCGGGTCATCGAATTAAATAACATACTTCACTACTGGTTTCAGAAACGGTCTAATGATTTCAGTTTATACGTTGCCGTATTACTCTTGAGGTGGAATGCTTACACTTTCATTTATAGACTAAATATATAATCTAGCCTATGACATTCATCATTTTCTGCTTGGACTACTAGGGTATCTAATCCTTATTGCTACCCAAGCCTTCGTCCCTCAACGTCAGTTTTTACATAGAAGGATGCCTTCGCCGTTACCAGTCCCTTCTGGTATCAAAGTATTTCATCCCTACTCCAGAAATTCTTCCTTCTCACATAAAACTCTAGTAAAAAAGTACTCGTTTAGAGTTTAATTTACCGTCTAGGTACCCTTTAAACCTAATAAAGATGACTAACACTAGTCTTCTACGTATTACCGCGACTGCTGGCACGTAATTTGGTCAAGACTTATAAATAGGAAATTGTCATTATCATTATCCTATTTAGAATTTTATACGAGTTAATCGTTATTGTATTATTATAATACACTTTCATTCTTCCAAGTTACTGGTTCAGCCTTTCGGCCATTGACCAATATTCCTCACTGCTGTACTAATACGCATTGGGGTTTTTTCAGACCCAATGTGGTCGATCGACCTCTCAGTCACGACTACGGATATTAGCTAGAAAAGTCATTACCTTTCCTACTACTCACCGAGATAAAGATTAACATCTTAAAGCGGACCTTTTAATTTCCTTTCTTATATAAGGGATTTTCCCCTTACTTTAAGGTAGCCAAATTATCTTTTACTCACCTGTACACCACTACTACTCAGTTTTTACAAACTAATTAGTCGTTCGATTAGCATGTGTCAAGTACTTGGACAGCGTTCAATCAGAGCCATCATCAAACTCAAATAAAAAATTTATCGTATGTATATAACATACCTATATTGCATTATACATACATTACTTTTTATTAAATATATAAATAATATTCTATTTTCTTAATAAAGATATAATTAAGCCGGTTTCTGTTAAAACTTTAATAATTCTAAATTAAAACTAAGCATAGGGTTTATTGTTCGCAATTATTATGACATATTACTTATATGTCTTTATAATAATTTTTATTTTCTGTTATAATCCTTATATCTTTATAAAACTTGATAACCAAGCATATATGCCTAAAAAGTTTTGGACTTTCCTATTTCCATAAAGTTTTATATCTTTATTTTAGATTATATATATATTTATAATCCCTCAAAAGGATAATATCAGATTTTAAAGGCTGATATTATTATAC